>NC_091742.1:100898090-100968090 GCF_043380555.1 Nothobranchius furzeri | reverse complement strand
CGTGCTCAGAGTACAATCGTGTTAATTTTAGAGAAATACAGTTTATACTAATATGCTGTGGGAAAATACAGATGAATTAGAATGAAATGTTAATTTAAAGCATGAAATAAAGCGTATAAATTTATATGTAACCTTAGTACATAATTACCTTACCTGATGTAAAATGGGCGCTACAAACTCGAGCATTTCGGATCGTGTTTTCCGTCCAGTTTTCACCAACCCTTCTGATGGCCTGCAGCCACAGACGCCTCCGATTGTGTTGAAATGGATGTGCTCCCTTCGGAGTTCTGTACAGTTTCAGTCCACTGCTTGAAGAGAAGCGATTCTGGCATCCGTACACGCAACAGCCCGACATTTTTATGTGCTCAGAACTTCAAAACAAAGGGTTTAAAATGCTGTTTTAGTATCGAGTGTGAATGAGGAAGCCTTCACTCTCGTTGCCAGGCTGCGCGCGCAACTTTTGATGATGTAGGTAGTAAAACGGTCTATTGACAAGGATGAAGGAGCCCTGCGGAGACATACAAAGCTGAGTGAGCAGAAGCTAACGGCAGCGTGAAGCAGCAGCGTGGGCTGAAGACCAAACCTAAGCAATGTGATAAAATAGGTAAATAGATGCAGCGCGGCTTAGCATGCACACTGACAATGTGACCATTACATTAGCTTAACAAGCAGGTGAAGACTTACAGATACAAGTCGAACAGTAGCATGGATAGACAGCAGTGTGATGGTTGAGCAGCAGCAATCCACATGAGAACCAGCAGTGTGTAGAGTGAGGGATAGTCACACGTACGTGACTTCAGGCACGTCCCTGAATACACCTTTTTCCCTCGAGGCTTGATCGCAGCACACCCTAGTGGCCAGTGGTGACCTCTGCAGATAGAAACGTGGTCGTGGCGAGAGCGACCACAGTGGGAAGAACATTTAGGAGGTAAATATGAAGCTGAGGATAGAAAGCTTCTCCAGACGTTGGAGAGGTTACATCTCCAATCTGGTCCGGGAACGCCTTGGGGTCCTGCCGGAGCAGCTGGTGGAGGTGGCCGGGGAGAGGACGGTCTGGAGCTCCCTAGTTGGGATGCTGCCCCTGCGACCCGGACCCGGATAAGTAAAGGAAGACGACGATGACGAGGATAGAAAGCGTCACAGATGACCCATCTTCCATACGCAGCAGGACACACTTCCGGCGTGGCTAGCACCTCCGACGCCTCCACCCTAATGCGTCGCTCTGGAAGCAGAACATCTGAGGGGGAACGGCGGTCTCTGGTGCCTTTCACCTAACGTATCAGGTCAGCTGATCACAGGTACAGGTCCTATCTCAAAAAATTAGCGTATTTCATCTGACCAATTAAAGCAGGGTGTCCGCGGGGTTTTAAAAAGTATTAAAAAGTGATAAATACAAATAGTCAAATTTAAGGCCATTAAAAGTGTTAAATTTGGTCTCAGAGGTATTATTTTTTCCAAATTAGGTATTTTTTTTTTCAGACTATCAGATGTCGTATTCTGAACATCGACATAGAAATATATTCCGAATGAAATGTTTTGAACGATTATAAAAACAAAACAAGCCGATTATTTGCTCCTCCCACTTGCGCTGCCTTGAGTTGCAAATGAAGCGCTCCTCCCAGTGTTGCCAAGTTAACTTAGCGACTTTGACGCTATTTCTAACAGCTTCTCAGACCCCCTTCTTGACTTTTTAAATCTTAAAAGTACCTAGTGAACACCTCAGAAACATCTCTGGTAACCCTTAGCTACTTTCTGGATAACTGTCGTCGACATTTCCTGCAGGTTAGCTAAACACTCCGCCTGCACTCCGGACCGTTCTTCAGGACATTAGGAAAGGGAATGATGTAGTGATGTGTCCGTCGCTAAAGAAACAGCTCTCAGAGCCGGCTCCCTGTTGGATTAACCAGAGTGAGTGACACACACCCGCACCTGCGGACTCCTGAGCCGATAAAAACAGCTAAATGTGCGCGTGCGGCGTGCTAAACACGTGCAGCTTGCCCCTGATTGCTGTGAGACCGGGTTGGGGTGTGTGGTTGGGACAATTATTACATTAACTGATGGACTTGTAAATAAATAGTTTATAAATAAGGTAGAAATAAGTTCCTCACGCTGATAAATAATAACTAATCTCTCTGAGGACACGGTGCTAGTGCACTCTCCTACAGCACCTTGACATGACTCAATAAATGTTACGCAACATTTTGTGAACATTAATTTATTTGCATTTATTTGTTATAAATGCCACTGTATAATTCTTGCTGTCAGTATTTGCAAGATATTGGTATTTGGGTCTGTACTGGTTAGACTTAAATGAGTTAAACCAAGGTCTATAGCCCTTGGGTCATAGACTATGAGCTATAAGTATATTGGTCTTTTTATACTGGGAATCAGGAGTTATTTTAGTGATCAACTTGTTTCTTGTTTATTTTTGCCCTGATTGTGCCCTGAGCAGTTTTATGACTGAATAAAAATAAAAAAATAAAAATCTACATAAATTGAAAAATCGTCTTAAATAATCGATCTCAATTTCAGTCACAATAATCGTGATTATTGTTTTTGCCATAATCGAGCAGCCCTACTTTAGCATATCCGGTCACATAATGATGACGTCATATTCAGTGGTCGTTGTGCATCATTTCAGGCCTCGTGGTCAACTGTCTGAACCGCTGAACAGAAGTGCCTGGCTTATTTTCTAAGTAAAATAAATATGTGCAATACGTTGTCAACATCAGTGAGTCTCTAAGTCTATTCTTTTTGTATGTTATATATGTTAAAATATGTGTAAGTAGGTCGCTGATTAACACTTGCAATTTAGTGTTGTGATGGTTTTAAAAAAATTCTGAAGGTAGTAAAAAAAAGTATTAAAAAGTAGTAAATTTTACTTAAGGATTGCTGTATATACCCTGTTAAGAAAAGTGTTTTTAATACAAAAGTCAACCTTCAAATAATTATGTTCAGTTATGCACTCAATACTTGGTCAGGAATCCTTTTGCAGAAATGACTGCTTCAGTGCGGCGTGGCATGGAGGCGATCAGCCTGTGGCACTGCTGAGGTGTTCTGGAGGCCCAGGATGCTTCGATAGCGGCCTTAAGCTCATCCAGAGTGTTGGGTCTTGCGTCTCTCAACTTTCTCTTCACAATATCCCACAGATTCTCTACGGGGTTCAGGTCAGGGGAGTTGGCAGGCCAATTGAGCACAGTAATAGCATGGTCAGTAAACCATTTACCAGTGGTGTTGGCACTGTGAGCAGGTGCCAGGTCGTGCTGAAAAATGAAATCTTCATCTCCATAAAGCTTTTCAGCAGATGGAAGCATGAAGTGCTCCAAAATGTCCTGATAGCTAGCTGCATTGACCCTGCCCTTGATGAAACACAGTGGACCAACACCAGCAGCTGGCATGGCGCCCCAGACCATCACTGACTGTGGGTACTTGACACTGGACTTCAGGCATGTTGGCATTCCCCTCTGCCCAGTCTTCCTCCAGACTCTGGCACCTTGATTTCTGAATGACATGCAAAATTTGCTTTTATCCAAAAAAGTACTTTGGACCACTGAGCAGCAGTCCAGTGCTGCTTCTCTGTAGCCCAGGTCAGGCGCTTCTGCCGCTGTTTCTGGTTCAAAAGTGGCTTGACCTGGGGAATGCGGCACCTGTAGCCCATTTCCTGCACACGCCTGTACACGGTGGCTCTGGATGTTTCTACTCCAGACTCAGTCCACTGCTTCCGCAGGTCCCCCAAGGTCTGGAATCGGTCCTTCTCCACAATCTTCCTCAGGGTCCGGTCACCTCTTCTGGTTGTGCAGCGTTTTCTGCCACACTTGTTCCTTCCCACAGACTTCCCACTGAGGTTCCTTGATACAGCACTCTGGGAACAGGCGGAGGGAGACTAGGGGTCTTAGCCACCTCTGTTGTTGCTAGGCTTCCTGGGGCTGGAGGCTAGGAGGGAGATCTGGCCGTCTGGTTGGGGTCTGGGGTGGTAGATTGCTGTGCTCAGCGTTGGGCGGGGGAGCCTGCTCATCAGCACCCCAGCAGAAAGGGTCGAACTCTGTTTACCGGTGATGGTTGTACCCCATGTGCAGCAGTACCGGGACCAGAGTGAATAGGGTGTGTATGGGGAGCATGAGTGGGTGTCCGGCGTGCATTTTTGTACGTCTTGGGTTGTATGTGCATGTGTGATCATGAGGGAGGGAGTGTGTGACTGTGTTTGTGTGTGATTGTATATGTCAGGTGGGGCCTTTGACTCCTCCCCTCTCCTGGAACCTCTCTTGACGATATAGATCTTTGTCCCCCCTCCCCCTACCACACCTGGTGTGGGGGCTTGTGCCTTGGTCTACCTGAGTGTTCGTGGCAACCGGGTCTGGGGGTTTAAGATTTTGGCATCTGCCGGATAGATCCCGGTGACTGCCTGGTGGGGTCTGGTTCCCTGGGCTCTGCTGGGTCCCCGGCGGGGGTGGTCGCCCCTGGGTCCCGGGTCGCTGGGTCCCGGGCTTGGCCGGCTAGGGGGTGGGAGGCTGCGGGCGGGCCTGTGGGCTTGCCGCTGATATCTCCCGGGACTCTGCCGGCTGCTGGTTGTGGCCCCCCGGGGCGATCCTCTGTGCCTCTCGAGAGGGGCGGGGGGCCTTTCTGGTTGCGGGCTCCTTGGGGTTCCTGTGTTCTGGGGCAGCGCCTGGATCTCTGGGACTTGGAGCTCCCCCCGTCTCCTGCGCATCTTTGGGGGGCGGATCTGTGGTCCCTCGCACTCTCTGTTGGACGCTCCTATAGAGAAACCTTACATAAACAAGCGCGTGTACACACACAGGTGCTCACATGGTGCTCTCAAAAGTATGGGCTTGGGCACGTTAAACACAGGTCTTAAGACTATGGTGGGCACTTAATGCACTGTGATTTATTATCGTGATTCTTCAGTTAAGCAATGTTGATTTTACATTTTTTCATCAAGTTGACGCAGTGATAGCTAGATCTTGTTGTATTGTTGTTGTGTCCCTTTTTATTTATTTTTTTTTTTTTTTGTCTTTTTCTGCAGGTCTAGAAGCAGACTCTTGTTCATTGTTTATTTTTGTGGAACATCCCCCCCCCCCCTCCTCTCTCCCCACCTTTTCTTTTCCTTTCTCTTTCACCTCTGTCTCCGTGTCTGGTCGGAATTACAAAGCATTCAACAACAATAACAATAAAGTTTTAAGTATCAGGCGTGACATTAAAAGCAAACGCTTTGATTGTCCACCTGAGAGTAAATCTGTAAGGCTTGTTACCAGCATTCAGACATCAATTCTGCTTGCTTCACGGCCAGACAGGATACGGTAAAAAAAAAAAAATCTTTCTGTGTCTTACCCTCTTGCTTGAGGGTGTCAATGATGGCCTTCTGGACAGCAGTCAGGTCGGCAGTCTTACCCATGATTGTGGTTCTGTGTAATGAACCAGGCTGGGAGTTTTTAAAAGCCTCAGGAATCTTTTGCAGGTGTTTAGAGTTAATTAGTTGATTCAGATGATTAGGTTAATAGCTCGTTTAGAGAACCTTTTAATGATATGCTAATTTTTTGAGAATTTTAGGAGTTTTGGGTTTTCATGAGCTGTACGCCAAAATCATCAATATTAGAAACAATAAAAGGCTTGAACTACTTCAGTTGTGTGTAATGAATCTAATATATATGAAAGTCTAATGTTTATCAGTACATTACAGACAATAATGAACTTTATCACAATATGCTAATTTTTTTAAAAGGACCTGTATGTGTCCGCATCGGCCAATGTGTCGTCATTAAAGCGGGTATAAAGTCAGGCGTTCTCGGGCAGCCCAGTGCTGTAGTAGACCTTCATTTAAAAGTACGTTCTCTATAAACATCTGCATAATAAATACTACACCCTAACTTTATTTAGGTGTTTGACTTTAACACTGAGGAGTGTCGTGTCCTTGAGCAAGACTCCTAAAGGTTGGTTTATGCTTGACGCGTCCGCGAGGTCCGCACGGCTCACTGCGGAAAAGTTGCGTCATTTTAACAACCACGCCCCTCCACCGCGCCTCCGCACAGCCCAAAATTTCCACAACGCGCACCTAGGAAATTTTCTAACCACGCGGACTAGCACCCTGCCTGCACCCGTCCCCCTCTCTACTGTCCACTCCTTGTTCCCTACTCTCCATGATTGATGTCATGTTGTTGTTGTTGTTGTAGTTGTTAGCCTCAAAGGCAACATGCCGATTACCACTTGTAAGTCGCTTTGGACAAAAGCGTCTGCTAAATACTTAAACATAAACCTAAAAACTGACCATTGCTGGACGTTACACAGTAGGGCTGCAACAAACGATTATTTGGATAATCGATTAATTGGATGGGGTCTCGACACGATTAATCGATTAATCGGATTACATGGGGAAATTTTTAAAAACTGCTAGGGAAACGTTATTTCTCTCCTTCCTTCACTTTATTTAACACAACATTATTAGAAAACAGTTCAATAGCAGAAAAACAACATGCCATCACCTAAATTGTCTTATAAGGTGAATAGACAGAGACCCTAAGCTACATCTATCTGTGACCTAAAATGCTTGGTCCAAGTTAAACAGCTTAAGGGCAATTCTCATCTGTTTTGTTTGATCTCATCTGTTGACATTTATTTTAAATATAATTAAACATAGGCTGTGAATTAATCAAAATTGATCACTATTTCCAAAAATGACTGAAAACATACCAAATAAAACAAAAGTAAATGAATGCCATCCTCCTTGTGATGATGCCCTGGGCAACTGCCATAAAGTCACATCAAGAAATGCTGCTGATCATTCCAATGATCCCAAATAGACTCACATTAGGCCACATGAAAGCAACTGAACCCAAAAATATATTAACCTGTATATAACTGCACTCTCACACAACACGCCTGCAGCAACAGTTAGGACTCCTCCCTCCCTTTTAAAAGCGTTTTTGCTTCCGAGGACATTGTGGTTGTAAAACCACATGCTAGTAGTCTGGCCCCGGTGTGATCAACCAGTTTCTGCGGGAATGTGACGGCGGAACCAGGGCCAGATTAACACTTTGTTGTACCCTGGGCAACAATATTCAAGGGCTCCATCATCACGACCCGAGGATCACCATAATGTGGTCACATACAGAATATTTTACTGTAATATGCAGTAAATATACTCAATACTTGAATGCCTGACAACACGTAACCCGCCCAGAGTAACCTTTGACCCACCTCGTGTGGACTGACCAATGAGGAGAGGGTCTTAACTTGAGGCCCTCTCTTCATTGGTCAGTCTGCATGAGACTGACTCTCAACTGACGTTCAGTCATAGGCAGCGAAGCGTCTCTGTGCAGTGCAAAAGCCCGGGTGGACAGTTTGTTTAATGTAGGGTGATCATATTTCCATTTCCAAACAAGAGGACAGGGGATCTGTGCCTATGACGTCACACTATGGCAACACCACACAAACCATGTTGGGACCCATTTTTTGTAAGAACTAAATTAATATCAGATTCTGCCAATAAAAGGGCTCTAAAACAATTCATATGTAAATATTTTGCATATTTAATGCAAAATCTCATTTTTCTGCTTTAGTGCTGCAACAAGGTTTTATTAATAATAAATTATTATACCTTTTTTTTTACTACAGCATCGGTACGCTTCCTGTGCACAGATTATTAAGGATGCTTGTTTCAGCTGTGAGATTAGATGATAGGATCAATGAAAACATAAGTTGTCACACACTCCACTGAAACTTTCAGAGGGGGGCATTTTGCCTTGGCCCCCAAAATGTCTTGAAACGGCCCTGGGTGTGTGACTGAGTTTTGAAGGTGATCTGAATTGTATCAGATGTATAAATATGACATGTGTATAACTTATTGTTTTTTACTGGTAAAAACGTGTAGTGGAGATAAATCTACCTACATTTTACTTTTCAACACTTTGTTTTGTTTTCTTGTTTTTATTTAACCATTTTCCTGTCCTGTCTGTCTCTCATCTTCCTGCCTCTCCTCTTAATTGTCCAGAAAAACTGTTGCCTGGATTCTTACCTTTTCACCTCATCAGTTACTTCTGAGCAGATCAAAGATCTCCTGACCGCAAAGCACAGAGCGCGTTTTCGATGCTGCGTGAGGTGACATCACCACAGCACAGGTGATGAGCTCCGCAGTAGCGAGCTTCAGGCACAAATAAGACAGAAAATAGAGAACATGTGCAGACATGAACGATCGTGTGCTAATTATAGTTTTTTGGTTGCGCCACTTTGAGAATGGACCGTGCGCTGGAAGCAGCTGCCTGGATCGCTGCGCAACAATGCGGAACCGGTTCGCAGCAGCACAAGTCTGCCGGCTCTCCCTCGCGCTGATCTGCCGGCTCTCCCTCGCGCTGATCTGACTTGCTCTGGTCTGCGCGCAACGGTGGGCGGGAAGGGGGGGGGGGGGGGCGCTTTAGGAAGAGTTGTGCGACACAACGAATCGATGACGCAATTCGTTGCCAACGCTTTTAGTAATCGATTTTCATCGAATTTATCGATTCATTGTTGCAGCCCTATTACACAGAATTAAATAACTTACCACATGATATTATTACAGAGACCCACAGCTTCTCTATGTTTCACCCATCAGTGTTTCATCAATACAAACATCTGTACAAACAAACAAAACAGCAAGGCCTTTCGTAACAGGTCAGGTACTGCACACCTGTGCTAAACTAGTGAAACAAAAACCCAAAGGAGTGGTACCACCGTGTGCTCTACTGGACTTAAAGGAACAGTACCTCCAACCGTTACAATTGCTGTAAAGTCCCTGACTAGTGTCAGTGACTCAATGCAACCTGTTGGGTTCCTTATATAGGAAACTTTTTTCTGATTGGCTTAATGAACTGACCTGTATTGGAATGTTTATCATGTGAAGGGCCTTGAGACGGCTCTTGTCATGATTTGGCGCTTTAGAAATAAACTTGACTTGTGTGAATATAAAGTTACAGCGCTTAGTAATTCACATAATGTGTTTCCAACAGATGTTCAACCGATGGTGCTGGTTAAAGAAGCTCCTGAAGAACAGAGTGCTAGTGAGGACCAGCAGGACCCAGAACACTTCCACATAAAGGAGGAACAGGACGAACTTAGGACCAATCAGGAGACTGATGCTGCCAGGTTTCCATTCACTGTAGATACTATAAAGAGTGAGGATGATGAAGAGAAACCTCTGTTCTCACAGCTTCATCAGCAGCAATTGGAGGACAGAGATGTTCCAACCAGCAGCTCAGCTGACCAGAAGACAGCAGAAACTAGAAAGTACTCAAATCTTTTCCCTCATGAACAGACATCTGATTCTTCAGAGACGGAAGTTAGTAGAGATGATGAAGAGGATAATGAAGTGAACATAGACTCTGAGCTGTCTGACACTGGAGACAGAGTCAATGACTGCAACAAGAGCAGGTCTTCTGAGTCAGATGTTAAGTCTGTCAACAAATCCTTTAGCTGCCCTGAGTGTGGTAAACTATTTCTCCACAAGAGTTCTCTCCAGAAACACGTCAGAGTGACGGGACATACGGCAAAAAGGTCTTCTGACTGTCGGGTTATTAGAAAATGTGTTGGAGTGAAGAAACAAGTGCACTCGTGCAGAAAAGTCCAGAAAGGACTAAAATCATATTGTTGTGACGACTGTGGAAAAAGATTTCGGGGAATATCAGGTTTAAACAGGCACATGAGAGTCCACACCGGAGAGAAGCCTTTTGCCTGTGAACTCTGTGGACAAAGGTTTAGTCGAAAGACTAATTTAAACAGTCACATGAAAGTCCACACTGGAGAGAAGCCTTTTGCCTGTGAACTCTGTGGACAAAGGTTTAGTCGCAAGGCAAGTTTAAACTTTCACATGAGAGTCCACACCGGAGATAAGCCTTTTGCCTGTGAGCTCTGTGAACAAAGATTTAATCGAAAGACTAATTTAAACAGTCACATGAGAGTCCACACCGAAGAGGAGCCTTTTACCTGTGAGCTCTGTGGACAAAGATTTAGCCAAAAGGAACATTTAAACAGTCACAAGAGAGTCCATACAGGACACAAGCCTTTTGTCTGTGAGCTCTGTGGACAACGATTTAGCCAAACTTTCAATTTGAACAGTCACATGAGAGTACATACAGGGCAGAAACCTTTTGCCTGTGAACTCTGTGGACAAAGATTTAGTCGTAAGGCAAGTGTAAATTCTCACATGAGAGTCCACACAGGACAGAAGCCTTTTATCTGTGAGCTCTGTGGACAAAGATTTAGCCATAAGACAAGTTTAAACATTCATATGAGAATCCACACAGGACAGAAGCCTTTTGCTTGTGAGCTATGTGAACAGAGATTTAGCCATAAGACAAGTATAAACAGTCATATGAGAGTCCACACAGGACAGAAGCCTTTTGCTTGTGAACTCTGTGGACAAAGATTTAGTCAAAAGGGAAGTTTAAATTCTCACATGAGAGTCCACACAGGACAGAAGCCTTTTGCCTGTGAGGTCTGTGGAAAAAGATTTGGTCATCAGGCAAGTTTAAACAGTCACATGAGTGTCCACACAGGACAGAAGCCTTTTGCCTGTGAACTTTGTGGACAAACATTTGGTTTTAAAAGCAATCTAAACCGTCATGTTAGAGTCCACACAGGACAGAAGTCTCTGTGAGCTCTGTGGACAGAAATTTTGTGGTAAGACAAATCTCAACAGTCACATGAGAGTCCACACAGGAAATAATAATTTTGACTGTTAGCTATGTAAAGATTTAGCTGAAAAACAATTTGAAACCATCCCATTAAGGTAGTTTGCCAGAAACACTACTCAGAATAACTCGGACGGATTTAGCTCGGCCCGACCAGTGTTCCTAAGGGCACGGTTCAGTATGTTCCCTCTACTTTCTACCTTATTTTTAGTCCCTTCTCGAGGTACCTAGCAAGACTGAGTCAGGCCGACATTGTGATTCTGGCCACTGATTGGCTAGGGGGTGAAGTCACTGGTTGCTCCGGAGTTTTTTGCCTTCTGTTTCACTGCCTGCAGCCATTTCCTGGTTCAGAATCTGACAAATAGCCATTAAACTGAGCAAAATGTCCAGCAACACCATCGTTTTTCTGCTGAGTTGTGTTTCTGTGGAGCATGCAAGTTACCTTACACTAATCAGGGGAACCATGCTCTCAGGGGCAATGATCACACATTCAGTCGTTTCAGAGTTTAACTGGAGGAAGTTCTCTTCTAGCCAGGTGGTGATAGCTGATAGACACTCTAGTAATTCAGACAGTTTATCAAAGTCAGATTCCTTAAAGCAGCAGTACAGCTGAATATCATCTGCGTATAGGTGATGAGAGACATTACGAAAAGAATCAATTATCTGTCCAAGAAGGTGTATGTACAGTAGAAACATCAGTGGACTCAGTGGTCTCCTTTAAAAAGCAGCTGAATACTCACTTGTTCAAGCTGGCTTTTGCGTGACCTTCGCCACCCTCTCCTTTTTCTGCCTTTCCCCGTGATCCACTGATTTCCCTCTTTCCTGTTCATTTTGCCTTTGTTATTTCTAGGCTTGATTACTGCAACTCTCTCTATGCAGGGTTGTGTCAGTCATCACTGCGTCGCCTACAGGTTGTGCAGAACAGCGCAGCCAGGTTCCTGACTGGGACCAGGAAACGGGACCACATCAGTCCGGTTCTGGCCTCCCTGCACTGGCTTCCGGTTTGCTATCGCTCACAATTCAAAATCCTCGTCTTTGTTTTAATTTCTTCCAGGGTGGTGGTCCCCCCTAATCTGGCCACACTCCTGAACAGACATTGCCCATCACGCTCTCTGCACTCCTCTGACCAAGGCCTGCTCGCTGTCCCTCGTTCTAGGTGTCGTACTCGTGGGGACCGGGCTTTCTCAGTCCTAGCACCGTCACTCTGGAACCAGCTGCCACCCTCAGTTAGGCTGTCCCCATCTCTGCCAGTCTTTAAGAGTCGCCTAAAAACACACCTCCGCTTGGCGTTTCCAGAACATGTTTGATTTTGGCCCTCTTTTATGTTGAATTTATTTCACAGTTTTCATTGGTTCATTCTATCCATTGTTTTACACATTTGTCCTGTACCAGAATGTTTCACCTTTTTTGTAATTTGTATTTTGTCATTTGAATTGCTTTTATTTTTGATTTATTCAATATATTTACCTTGTACTGTACCATGTTCAGCGCCTTGGGCTTCCTGACAGGGTTGCGGAAGGCGCTTTATAAATAAAGCTTTGATTGATTGATTTCCTCTCTCCCTTTCCTTAAAATTATTATTTTTTTATCAGAATTTCTTTCTTTCTACCTACCTACCTACCTAAAACAGAGCCTTGGGTTACCTCACAGAACAGATCAGTAGAACCTGACATGATTTGGTTTATACAGACACTAACTTCTGTTAGAAAGGTACAATCTAAACCAGTCTAGAACAGTTCCAGAGATCCCCACCGAGTCACCAAGTCTGTTAATTGAATGAGACCTGTCATTCTTTTAAGTTCTCCCTTTTTACCTCAAAATCATTCAGTTGGGGTCTAAACTCAGTGGTATTGTTGCTCTACAGACCCTCATCTTCCCCTGTTCTGAGGAGACTAAGAATGAGCCACTTTTGGGTACGGACTCTTTAAATGTGCGGAAGGAGTTACAAACTCCGCCCCCTCCACCGAGCAGAACTATTCTCCACCCGAGTCGAACATTTTAGTAGTTCTACTGAGAAATCATTATTTAGCGTAGCAGAAACGTGATATTAGCATTTTATAAACGTGGGGAGAGTTGCTCATCAAGCTGTTTCAGGGCTGCCAACTCTCTCATAGGGATAGGTACCGAAGCCCGGCACTTCTTTGGTACCGAAGCCGGGTACTTCTTTGGTACCGAAGCCCGGCACTTCTTTGGTACTAAAGCCCGGCACTTCTTTGGTACCGAAGCCGGGTACTTCTTTGGTACCGAAGCCCGGCACTTCTTTGGTACCGAAGCCGGGTACTTCTTTGGTACCGAAGTCCGGTACTTCTAAGGTACCGAAGTCCGGTACTTCTTTGGTACCGAAGTCCGGTACTTCTTTGGTACCGAAGCCCGGTACTTCTTTGGTACTGACCGAAAGCATGCGGTAGGTACTGCTTCTGAAAAAATAAAATTCGGTGCTACATTTCGGTGCTTTTTCAATAAAATGTTCCCGTGACTGTTTCATCACTGCGCCCCACCTCTGAGCGTCTCGTGACGCGCGGAGGAGACGAGCTTGTTTCCTCACACACAGCCCCCGCCTCTCCCTTTTGACCCTGCTGCAGACTAAATGAGTTACAGGTTGAAATGCCCAAAAAATCTAAAGTTCGACTGCATTTTCCCAGGCAGCAAAATTGGTCTGTGCCAGATGTGGTCCACATCTGGCACTTACATCTGGCCGACATTCCCAAATGAATGAGGGACCTCCACTGGCCCAAGCTAGTTTCCCAATGGCGGGCCATGTATGGCCCAGGGGTCTTATTTATCAAACATTGCGTAGAATCCTTACTAAAACCGTACTTATGTTTATGTTTATTTATTTAGGAGACGCTTTTATCCAAAGCGACTTACAGTTTATAACCTATAGGGCATGTTGTGATCTGTGGGGGAAACCGGAGTACCCGGAGGAAACCCACGCATGCATGGGGAGAACACGCAACTCCACACAGAAAGGCCGCAGCCGAGTTTCGAACTTGCAACCTTCGTGCTGCGAGGCAACAGTGCTAACCACTGTGCCACCATGCAGCCCTGAACTTGAGTTCAGTAAAAAAATGTACTTACACCAAGCAGGTTTGTGATCCATCAAACATGGAGGACGCACAGCTGCAGGGGCGGCGTAAGGCCCGGCTACTTGGGCTCAAGCCCTGGATGTTTCATGAAAAGCCCCGGATTTAAATCGCTGAAGTAACATGCAGTACCAAAGTCCAACAGAGAGGGAGCAGCTGGCAGTAGTTTGTATACAGCCTGCCTGAGCCTCCACCGCTGAAGAAGAAGCCCTTCAGCAGCCAGCTTCTTCTACACTCTCTGCCTGAAACGCATGAGTGAAGATGGACATAAGGACGTTTTTTAGACCAAAAGTACGACGACAGAACCCCAGCTTTGTGCTGACTCAGGTTTGTGAGTCTTATTTGAAAATATTTGTTGTGCTGCTGGTTTGCCTAAAGTTAGCTTACTGTCAGGTAAAGTTGATGGAGAAAGAACGGGAATATTTACTATCATCTCACACTAAACACTAACAGGAACAATACTCTGCCCTGAAAATGCTTAATATGTAGCTTCAAATTAAAAATCATGTGGTACAAGACAAATATATATGATGTTGACAAGTGCGTGTCACGTGTGTGTGTGTGTGTGTGTGTGAAGCCCTGGATCTTCTTCAGTCCTAAATCCGCCCCTGCACAGCTGCATGCAATCTCAGCTTCATAAATCAGATACTAACAAGAATGTTTCTCAGCTGCATTTTAGTCACATCCCGCCCTCACCACACCCACTTACTGCCTTAAATGGTCAATGCAAAGTGCCTTGTGGATCTCATGCATATACAGTGGGGCAAAAAAGTATTTAGTCAGCCACCGATTGTGCAAGTTCTCCCACTTAAAATGATGACAGAGGTCAGTAATTTTCATCATAGGTACACTTCAACTGTGAGAGACAGAATGTGAAAAAAAAAATCCATGAAATCACATGGCAGGATTTTTAAAGAGTTTATTTGTAAATCAGGGTGGAAAATAAGTATTTGGTCACTTCAAACAAGGAAAATCTCTGGCTCTCACAGACCTGTAACGTCTTCTTTAAGAAGCTTTTCTGTCCTCCACTCGTTACCTGTATTAATGGCACCTGTTTGAACTCATTATCTGTATAAAAGACACCTGTCCACAGCCTCAAACAGTCAGACTCCAAACTCCACTATGGCCAAGACCAAAGAGCTTTCGAAGGACACCAGGAAAAGAATTGTAGACCTGCACCAGACTGGGAAGAGTGAATCTACAATAGGCAAGCAGCTTGGTGTGAAAAAATCAACTGTGGGAGCAATTATCAGAAAATGGAAGGCATACAAGACCACTGATAATCTCCCTCGATCTGGGGCTCCACGCAACATCTCATCCCGTGGGGTCAAAATGATCATGAGAACGGTGAGCAAGAATCCCAGAACCACACGGGGGGACCTGGTGAATGACCTGCAGAGAGCTGGGACCACAGGAACAAAGGTCACCATCAGTAACACACTACAACGGCAGGGAATCAAATCCTGCAGTGCCAGACGTGTTCCGCTGCTGAAGCCAGCGCATGTCCAGGCCCCTCTGAAGTTTGCCAGAGAGCACATGGATGATACAGCAGAGGATTGGGAGAATGTCATGTGGTCAGATGAAACCAAAGTAGAACTTTCTGGTATAAACTCAACTCGTCGTGTATGGAGGAAGAAGAATACTGAGTTGCATCCCAAGAACACCATACCTACTGTGAAGCATGGGGGTGGGAACATCATGCTTTGGGGCTGTTTTTCTACTAAGGGGACAGGACGACTGATCTGTGTTAAGGACAGAATGAATGGGGCCATGTATCGTGAGATTCTGAGCCAAAACCTCCTTCCATCAGTGAGAGCTTTGAAGATGAAACGTGGCTGGGTCTTCCAACACGACAATGATCCCAAACACACCGCCCGGGCAACAAAGGAGTGGCTCCGTAAGAAGCATTTGAAAGTCCTGGAGTGGCCTAGCCTGTCTCCAGACCTCAACCCCGTAAGCAAGCTTGATGAATGAGACCCCAGAGCCTTTCCAGCACTGGGCCAGATGTGATAACCTGCACTGGGCCAGAGCAGGCCCAGCTCAGACAGGGATGGCTCTGACTCGGCAAACCAGATGTGGGCCAGTGAGGGGCCGCCATTCATTGCGGTATGTAAGCCAGATCTACCATGAGTGCCGGATGTGGGCCAAACCTGCTGAACTGCTTGCTCACAATCATAGAAAAAAAATAAATAAATAAATTACATGTCAAGTATGTACAATAACTGCTCAATCAATAAGCGGACCATGCTGTTTTAACAAAAAAATTGTAATTTCAACAACAGCTTGAAATTCACAAATTGAGGAAACTAAGTCTTGTTCAGTTTTACTATTTTATTCCAGCTGTTACAATAATATGGTTTATACAGAACTGTCAGCCAATTTCCCAACCCTGAGATCCAACACGGCCACAAAAATACTGATTTGATGTTTTTGTAACCTTTCAAATAACCGTTAGACAGGCATGAAGCTCCTGAATGTGTCAGTGTTGAACTGATAGCAGAGGGCGCTGAATGTTCATGTGTAGTCTGTGGAAATCAGACCAAAATAATCCCAAAGTTGGCCTAATTGGGGAGTGAATAGGTCCTGGCTTAGTCCTGGTTCCTCTGGGTTTGGGATGGCAGCAGTCCTAGCATGTTGGATTTAATGTTCATTTGAGGGGCAGTCCTTTCGTTTCAGTCGTTGGTTTGGACCACCGTTCCGGTCAGGTGCATTTTGGAGCCATTTTGTAATTCTGTTTCTATATCTTTGTCCGTTGCACTTGAAGTAACCCGATTACGCCGCACAGCCTCTGGAATAACGTCAGAAGTTGAGTTAAATGTCCGTTTCATGAGCTGAAATCTAGAACAGTCTTCCAGAAGGTATAAGACAGGCATCAACACTGACAATGTTCAAATTCAGGCTGAAAACAGCCATTTTCAACTGTGCATGTGATACTGTAGGTATTTTATCTGCACTCTTTGCTTTTTGTGTAAGTATATATTTGATTTATGAAGTTGTTTTATTTCCATTTTTACAGTTTTATGCAACTGTAAAGCATTTTGAATTGCCTTGTGAATAAATTGTACTCTACAAAAAAGCTTGTTCTGCCTTAAGTGATGATTAAATCCACCAATGGCTATCTTGACGTTTATCCCACCATTAGCCAAACAGCAGAGGCTTGTGCAAAGGGGGTTCATTTACATGTTTGCTCTACAAATAAACTTTCCAAGGTGTAACAGCTGCAGACTATGGCAATCTGCTTTTATACGAAATCTGCAGTTAAATTGTGGAGCATCGTCCTGGACGGCCCCCTGTGATGGAAAGCCAAGGGGCTGTTCTGCAGCCACACTTCGCCAAGGGGCCGTTCTGCACCCACACTTCGCCAAAGGGCCGTTCTGCACCCACACTTCGCCAAAGGGCCGTTCTGCACCCACACTTCGCCAAGGGGCTATTCTGCAGCCACACTTCGCCATGGGGCTATTCTGCAGCCACACCTCAATAGTGATTCACTTTAAAAAACTACACTTACCAGTCACCAGCATTTTTAACTGCAGATCTTTCCATTCATCCTTTCCAGTTAACTTGCAGACTGAGCGGATGTGAAAGTAGAGCACTCATCACTCGCCCCACACACTCACTGAGGGATCCCCTCCTTTCAGTGCTCGTGCCATGCTCTGTAAATAAAGTATATACATTTTATAAAAGGCTTGATTATCACTTGTAAGTGGCTTTGGACAAAAGCGTCTGCTAAATACATAAACAAACAAACAGAAAAGAGAACAGTGCCACTACATAACACATTTTTACTTGGAAGCAAAAATATAAAGAAATAAATGTACTAAAACTGCCACTACATTAAAGAAATTCTGATTGTACCAACCAGACCACAAAAGGTGTGCATGTTTGCTACCAGGTCATAGATCGTTGGTTACGTATTGTAACCCCAGACTCTATGAGTATAGCTCCGCCCTTTAAGCCATCGCCTAGTGGATTAATCCCATCCCCTTAACCAAGTGTGGCGAGCGGGGCCACTTATCAATTTAGAAATACAACGCCACCTGATTATCAGGAACCAAAACCACTGAACTTAAGGCACATTAGTTCATTTTTACAAATCAAGCTTGAGACGGAGTTCCGTTCCACACAAACAGAGATTTTATTCAAATAAATAAAATAAGTTTAAAATAATCTAAAACACCTGCAGATCAACACAGATTAAAACCAAATCAACTTAGGCTGAGGCTGACTAATGGGACTGCCTAAGAGAGCCCGGAACTAAATACCAACCACAACTTATTCATATGGTAACAAAGTATGTTTTAAAATGTTAATTTATTGATTATTTTCAGTACAAAGAGTAACAAAAAGCATGGTAGCCTGCTAGTAAGCTACTGCTTATTGCTTGCTTTGTCTGTCAAATATTGTTGTGGCCTCTTGTTCTTTACTGAAATGGGTTCTTTTTTATTCTTGTTTCAACATTAGAGTTTCCATGACGAGAGCCTCGCCGGGTCTGATACAGATTATATACCGGAGCCTAGAGCAGCTGTTCGAACTGGAAAAGCTCTTCAAAAATCACAGCAACAGTCCAGAGGGAGGAGAACCAGGTCAGGTGTGAGAGGACTTCTTGGAGAAAGAGTGTCTATCCAAGATGCACGTCGAGTCGAGGAGTTACGTTGCTGAAGAGAGGGTATATTCATTTATAATTATTTTTCTTTATGTGTACTGGTGTGCAGAACCGTTTCCTGTTTGTGAAAAATAATTTGTTTAATTACGCAGGTTGGATCAAAATTAAACTTCATCACATCAATTATTATTAAAAGCATTCATATACCAAAATATAGTTGTATTTGGTGTAATGTTATAGCTCTTCTTAATTTTTTCTAGTAATTTTTAAAGATAATTAATAAACTAGTTATCATTTATTTGCTTAGAGCTCGACAATTTTCTAGACATTCTGCATTAGGAAAGTAAATACGTCCACACAGTTTGTACCACTATTCATGAGCATGTATCAAATAATTAACCAAGTCATGTTCTTTATCAATTACTTCAACAGGCACGAATCAGATCCCTAAACCTGGAGTCATCACACAGGTTGCTGGAGCGTTGCTGAACACGAAACCCAAGTCTTCTTTTAGCCATTATGGATGAAACATCAAATGCTCCACCCGTGGGTCCTCCTGCATCAGATCTACCATGGTGTATATGCACTAATTGCAGGGAAATGCCAACAGACTTTGAAAAAATATGATGTCAGCAACAACCTCAACCCTGCATTTCCAACCTCCCTCAAATGGAAGCATACCTTTTGCAGGAGGGGCCCCTCCGGCTTGCCAGACGAATGTGGAGTGACATCCGTGCTGCAGAAGAACTTCCCGTTCCCGGTGAGAGTTAATTGCGAGTTCATACATGCAGCATACCGTCAGTTTGTGGTCTGGCAATGTGGAGCATTGGGACATGGTAACGGGGTAGGAATACCAAGTTGTCGTGTCTGGAGAATTAGAGACAGATACCCAGACCCACATGGGCGATATCAATCAATCAAATCAAAGATACTTTATTAATCCCAGAGGGAAATTAGAGTTTCAGTACACACAATTCAGAGATCATTCGCAACCCTGAGTCGCGCTACCTTAATAGAGATCAGAGGGTTACATGAGGATTGGTTCAGGGGGAGGGAAAAAAGGCACTTCAGAGTTACCCTCCCACCGGGAGGGCAGCTTTGCTCTGCAAAAAAAAAAACACCTCAGACAGAGATGCAACAGACTTCAGACATCACAACATAAGTGTCCACTAGGTGGGGTGGTGGGTTGGGACTATCCCCACTTCAGTTCCTGCAGCCACGATAAGCAGCGCATGTCACCTCAGTAAGGACAGTGGGAGGAGCATTGAGGGTTGGAGGGTTGCAGTGACCCTGGAACGTTTCAGCGGCCTTCCCGCAGTCCTGCCCAGGCTGGGAAAGGAGACAGAGTTGAGTTGCCATAGCGACGGCACATTCCACATATCTTCTGAGGGGGGAGTTTTCGTTGTAGCCTTGCAGGCTCAAGGCTGCCAGATTCCGATTAGAAATTGTTTTGGGGCCAGACAGAGATAATTTCCTCTCTGTCTTACAGTTTGTTGGTCCTCAGCCTCTCAAAATCCCAATAATGGACATTAATCTATCCCAATCCGTGCTGATTCGTCCACTCTATCTTGATGTCATCCATCTTTGTGCCAATGAATGAATCTCGGCCAAAGTTCCAAGCTTACGATTCATCTCAACAATTATGTGAGTCTGTGAATTCACAACGCGGTGCAATCCATCTCTGAGCTCCGGGAGCAGGCCAGTATTCCTCGACAGCTTGTTAATTTTCCAGTAAGCCAGGTAGCCTCCAAGGCCAATGAGCAGGAAACCTGACACCCACACCACGAATAGCCACACATCTTCAGAGTCCTCCACAGACAGCTGAGATAAACAAATCAAGTTCCAGTGTTTCCAGGAGTCCATGATGTGTCCAACTGGGTCTGTACCGGAGGGGCATCCGGGAGCCCCTTCTCCCGTTCTCATTGTAGAAAAAATTTTATCAACCGCGTTGAGAGACCAACTGACCAAATCAAATCAAATCAACTTTATTTATAGAGCGCTTTCACATGGCCAGAATGGACAAACAAAGCGCTGTACATCAATAAAATGCCACACAATAGGACAGAGAAATGACCATTAAAATACACAAAAAAATCCCTGTAAAATACCGTAATAAATCCTATAAAAATACAATAAGAAATCCATTTTAAAATACAGTACAAAAACCTGAGTGCCAGTTCACAGTCCATATCCGGCCTACTTCCCCCAACTTCAACGTCCAAACGCCAGCGAGAACAGATGTGTTTTCAGTCTTCCTTTAAAGGTTTCTAATGACTTGGCCTGTTTTACATCGGCTGGCAGCTCACTCCAGAGACTTGGTCCAAGTACTGAAAAAGCTCGACTACCACGAGACTTCAGGCTGTACCTAGGCACAGTTAGTAATCTCTGGTCAGCTGACCTAAGGGAACGCACCGGGACATGCTGGTGGATGACATCGGAAAGATATTTAGGAGCCCCTGAGTTTAACGCCTTGAACACAAACAGGAGGACCTTAAACCTGATGCAAAACTACGAAAAAGGCCAATGAACAAGTAAACTTTTTACATGGTCAACTTCAACAGATGCGACACAAAGAGTCAAACACTTGTACACGCTCACATTCACACACTTGAGGCGACAAGATACCTGTTAAGCCGGGCGGACACTGTGTGACTTGTTCACTCGTAGCACTCAGCTTCAGCTCAAACTGTACAACTTCCTCGCAGGGCAGATCTCACGAGCCAGGCGCTCACACTGCACGACCCAGTTCTCGGATGCGACCTGACTGCTCACACTGTACGTCTGGTAGCAACACGTCGGCCCTAAAATATGCTAAAAATAGCAGTTTTTACTCAACACGTCAGACTTTTTTGTCTTGTTTTGCCTGTTGTCCTTCGGGAGTGCTGCAGGAGGACACACAGGGATTTATGGGTTCTGATACTTTTTGGGTCGCAGCTGCTCGCAGCGCCGCTTCAACAGTGCGATACCCTCACGAGGGACGAGCAAAATATTAAACACGCCAGAAGTCCGTGCGAGCTCACGACTGCTGATCGGCAGCTGGTCACGTGGTGTTAATCGCCTCTCGTGACCCCCTGTACACTACACGACGCTCAGCGCAAAACTCGCCCCGATGTCGTGGATTCTCGCACGACTGGAAAATCGGCTCAAAAAAGTGAAAAAGTCGCACCGTGTCCGCCCGGCTTTAGCCATAACTGCCCTGATGCAAACTTACACAAGTGAAGCCGTAATAGACAATTTGTGGCATTCGACCTCCCACAAAAATGGTAGCCAAGGTCATTTAATTTGCGTGCACAAGGACACAACAGGTTGGATGGAATGGAAATGATAATGGCAACTGCAAATCAGTAGCTGTCCTTGCTCTAAATCCACATCAGCTTTTGTTACAAAATATACAAAATAAAATTAAGAGAGGAACTTAAAAACTACATACTGTAATACACCATCAGCCTTTCTCTTCGCTGGTCTGTCAACACGATGGTTGTAATCTAGTGCGGCCAACATGGTCCTAGCTGAGTACACGAGTGGTGAGACGCTGAAGCGTTTGCTCGTGTACATCAGGATGTGGTTATGGAAAGATTCCAGTTCTGCAGTTGATCTGTAAATTCATATTGGACAAAATAAAATAATATTAATACAAGGACATAAATTATGGCGATTTATGAATCAGAAGTCAATTTATAATCCTATACCTGAAGTGTAAATATTTATGTACGTTGTCGCCCTCTACTGCCCGCTCTCCCCTCTCCGACGATGCAGTCCCATGCGTGGTCCAGCGTGTAAACTCCATCGTCTCTGTTCATGGTCCCACATCCACGTCTCCTTATCTCTGTAGCTTCTTTTATCCATCTTTTGTATTTCTGTTGTTCGGTGTTTATGATCCTTGTGTTGTCCCAGTCCATTACATGGTTTTCTCTTGTGCAGTGATCTGTTACGGCTGACTTCTTTATTGTGCTTTCTGCTTCTTGTTTTGCTGCTCTTGTGTGTTTTCCACTTGTGTCTTTCTCACACTCCTTTCTATGTACTATTGTTCGTGTGTTGAGTTGGCGTCCGGGTTCTCCTACGTATGTTTTATTGCAGAGTTTACATGGGATTTGGTAAACGACTCCACATTTAAGTCCAGCTGGTATCTTGTGTTTTGGGTGCACTAGTCTGTTTCTAACTGTTGTGTATGGTTTTGTTGGTGTGTTTATGTTGTGTTTTTTCATTGTTGCTCTTATTTTTTCTGTTATGCCTCTGATGTATGGTAGGGTTATCACTGGTTTTGTTTCTTGTCTTTCTGGGTTTCTGGTTCTTTGCTTTGGTTGTTTGTTTCTTTCTGTTGTTGTTTGTTGTTTTCCTTTGTTTATTGCCCATGTTGGGTATCCGCAGGTCTTTAAAGCGTGTTGTATGTGTTTGTCTTCTTGTTTACGGTCTCTCTCTTCTGTTATCATGTTTGCTCGGTGATATAATGTTCTGATATATCATACATTTTGTATATGGTGGGGTGTTCTGATGTCCATAATAGATATTGGTCTGTGTGTGTTGGTTTCCTGTATGTGTTTATGTTTAGGGTCCCGTCGGTCTGCCTGGTTATGTTCATGTCCATAAATGCTGTACTGCCTTCTGTTTCTGACTCATAAGTGAACTTTATGCTGCCTGTGTCGTCAATGTTGTTTAAGTGTTGTGTTAGTGTTTCTGTTTGTCCTTTTGGTATGATTTCCAGTATGTCGTCTACGTAGCTTTTCCATAGTTTTATTTTGCAGTTTGGGGGGGGGGGGGGGGGGGGGGGCAGTGGCTATGGCTTTTTGTTCTAGGTGGCTGATAACAGGTTACCCATGGCGAAGCCTTCCAGTTGTTTGTATATTGTGTTGTCATATGTGAAGTAAGTGGAGTTTCAGTTGCGCTATGTCATCTGCTGTGAGGTTTGTTCTTTTGTGTAAAGTCTTGTCCTGTCTGATTCTGTTAACTACTATGTCTATGGTTTTTTGGGTTGGTGTTTTTGTGAACAGAGATGTGACGTCATGTGAGATGAGTATGTCGTTGTCTTCTATTGTAATCTCCTTTAGTTCTTTTGCCAGTTCTATGCTGTTTTTGCAGTGTTGATCTCTGTTTCTTAATAACGGGCTGATGATTTTGCTGACATCTCTTGCCATGTTGTATGTTGGTGTACCTGGTGGGGTTTAAAAAATTAAATATGGATTTCTGGAGCTCAGATCACCGCACCAGGAGAGGCTTTTTCCCAGCTGGACTGGCTCGCTGGTGTCTGGGTCGGATCCAGCTCACAGAAGTCTGCATGAGCTCCAGGACCGGATGACAGGCGTCTCTCTCTAAGCTAAACAAGGTTAGGTGAACAGATAATAAAGAGTATGAGACCACTGACAGACGCTCATTAGTATTAATATTATATTAACTGACCGATACTATTTTTACTGTCTGGTACATGATAGAAATCTGTACTATATCGTGATGCTAGCACACGAGTTTAAGCTAACATGGGTAACTCACCAGCTGCTCCTCCGCTGCTTCTCGTCAGTCTCTCTGCTTAGCCCGATGGTTTCTCCCTCTGGCTGGTCTCTGCTCTCTGGGGCGAGCAGCAAACTCATAACTCTATGTTTCTGGTCCATCAGAAGTAGAATTATCAACATTTAGAGTTTCCTCTGTGTCAGAGCTGCAGTAGAGTCCAGATCAGTCGTGGTGAAAAGGCCCGCTGAAACATAAATGTCCCATTTTGTTCATCACAGCACGAGAAAAACATGGTGATGAAACACATTTAGATAGTTAGCAGTTGTGCTCTTAGATGTGGAAACAATGTTCATGGAGTAAACAACTCACAGCATTACACCGGATTAATGTTCAAAGAGCTAACCATTAAAACGAAGGTGGGAATGCTAACCAAAAACATCTACGCTAGGTCCAGAGATAGCATAGAGGACGAGTGATACGAGGGTAACTCAGATCTGGTGGTTTTATAAACGTGTAGCTATCGTGAAAATAGGCTAATCCACCTAGCTATGTGCTCCTGTTGTAATATTAAATGTGAGGAGTCGTAAAACTAGCATAACAAAACAGAATTGTATAAAATAAACTGCAGCTACTAGCCTTGAAACATAACTTACTTGGGTGTCTTGTTGGTTCTGGTCCATTTTGCTGGTCCAGGTGAACGAAGCTATTGCTCCAGACCGGAGCCGGCGGGTTGCAGGTGTTACGGCAGGCTGTTCCCACTCAGGCAAATCCACAGATAGTAAAAACGAGCGCACCCCAACGAGGTTGGTTCCCGCCCAGTTCTACATTGTCTTCCTATTGGCTGAGCGGTTGCTAGGAGATTATACTTCCAAGTTTTGAGCGAGAACAGAAAAAATCCGTGAGAGCAGGGAACAGACTTGTGGGAGCAGTTTTGATCCGCGCAGGGAAAAAGTTTTCACGCGAGAAGACCACATCAGTGTGGCAAGGTGGAGGAACGAGGGCCCAGGCGGGATTCCATCCCCAGACTCCCGGGTGAGAGTCATGCATGCTAACCAGTCAGCCAAAGGGACCTCCCCTTGGCCAAGTAGCCAGAGCGAATGATCAATCGGGACACTGTGACAGGACGCTCACACTGCCACACCTGTGTAAGAAGGTTCAATCTGAGCGCAGAAGCAAAGATCTGAAGGAGAACAGAGTATATCTGAAAGAGAGCAGACATTTTGAGTGTAACCATTACATGTACGCAGCTCATTTACTTGTGATCAGCTGACCTGATGCGGTACGTTAGGTGAAAGGCACCAGAGACCGCCGTTTCCCCCTCAGATGTTCTGCTTCCAGAGCGACGCATTAGGGTGGAGGCGTCGGAGGTGCTAGCCACGCCGGAAGTGTGTCCTGCTGCGTATGGAAGGTGGGTCATCTGTGACGCTTTCTATCCTCAGCTTCATATTTACCTCCTAAATGTTCTTCCCACTGTGGTCGCTCTCGCCATGACCAAGTTTCTATCTGCAGAGCTTGTTTTGCTACAGCGTCCAGCTCAGCTCTCAGTGGGCGGGTCACACCTGTGACTGGATACGACTCACAGCCTTTCGCAGACTGGGAAGAACACTTCTCCGTCCTGTTGTGACCAAGGCGCTGCAGGAGCTTACGTAGTGGTTCCACAGAGCCGCTGTCCAGTTAGAGTTCATTAGGTGGTTCAGCGCTGCTCTCTGTGTGTGCTGGATCAACCATGACCAGTATTAGACCACACCTTTCTGTACTGACAGTAAATAACGTAGATGGGTGCTGCCCTCAAGCCTACTGGTTGTGCAGCACCAGGCTAAAGGTCAAAGGTGACAGACCATCTGCTGCTGTGGCCCCCAGACTCTGGACCTCTCTCCCCCTGAGCCTGAGATCAGTGGACTCAGTGGTCTCCTTTAAACTCACCTGTTCAGGTTTGGTGGCACCTTCTGGTCATCCTGAGTTTCTGTTATTTCTGCTTATTTGCCTGTTTTTACATTTTTATTCTTAATGTTTATTTGTTTACATTGTTGTGCTGCTGAAGGTCCTCAGTCATCCAGGTCATGGTGACCCATAAGGGTTCAGAGAGTAAATGAGGAGCTTTGGCAGTTCTGACTGGAATATGGGAGAGTCCAGCTGATAGCTGTAGCTGTTGTTGTTTAACGAGCAGAAACTACTCTGAGTACCCCTCCTCTCCATCCCCTGATGAGTCATTGTGTTGATCAGATGCAGGAAGGTGTGACCTGGACTGAAGCTGCTTAGGAATGAGCTGCATTATAGGTACTGGAAAGGTGAAATCTAAGCCCCGCCCCTATTTAAAGTAAGTTTTTCACGTTTCTCACACACACACACACACACGCACACGCACACGCACACACACACACACACACACACACACACACACACACACACACACACACACACACACACACACACCAGTACCTGTGTCCATGCTGATGAAGCAGTCCCAGCTGATGGATGATCCTGAAGTGGTAGCAGGTTTTCTTTAGCCGTGTTTAGCTAACAGCTGCAATAGAAACAAAGCAGGAGAGCTGATTAAGATGCTGCTTCAGAACAATGCAGGAGATTAAAGATCCAACGCTTTGGTTCTGATCAGCTGAGGACACATCCAGTCTGGAAAAGAGGACCTTTGCTCACCAGAGTTCACGGAGTAGAGCTAACCGCTTTTTCCTCCAGAGTCACATTCAGATTCGGGCCTTTTCCGTCGGAGAGTGTGAGCAGGATGGATGAGAGAGCGAGCAGCGATCCTGCATCATGACCAACTCAGATGAGCGAGTCTGATAGAGGGAACCTCTTCAATCTGATGAAAGCAGCAAAACGAGCGCGTTTCTCAGAGAGGCCAAAGGAACAGCAGCAGATCCAGAGGGCAGGAAGTCTAGAGAAAAGCTTTTCTCACCCATCACCTGCTTTTACCTGTGTCAAGCCAGCCTCCAGTTTATTGTCGGTTCCCCGTCGATTCAAAGTATTACGGAAAGGGATGTGGAAACCGGATTTCAAAATAAAAGTAAACTTCGAGTGAATTATCAGATATTTTAAGAACATAATAACAAATAATTTAGGCTTGTTCACTATTAGCGGCCTGTCAATATCAGGGCCATCTTATTTTGGATTTCAAAGTAAAAGCCCTGTGAATTTTTCATTTTTGAACTACTCTATCAATGACTTCAGAATGCTCTTAAAAGCAAAAGTCATATTTCCAAAGAGCAGTTGCATTTTGTATCAACACTATCAAACCACAGCAATTTGAAATTGCCCATATTTGACTGACTCTTTAACGATTTCAAAATGCTCTAAAATGGAAAATTGCTGTTTCCACAGGGTAATTCCACTTTAGATCAACAGTATAAATCCCCACAGTGATACTGTATCAATATCAAGTTATTCTGATGTTGCCTTCCAAAATAAAGGCCTTTTTAAATTGTCCACAATTGACCTAATTTTCAGTGATTTCAAAATGCTTTAAAATGGAAAATTGCTGTTTCCACAGGGTATTTCCACGTTAGATCAACTGTATACAACCCCACAGTAATACCATATCAATATCAAGTCATTCTGATGTTGCCTTCCAAAATAAAGGCCTTTCAAATTGTCCATAACTGACCTACCTTTAACGTTTTCAAATGCTCTAAAATAGCAAATAGCTGTTTCCACAGGGTATTTCCACTTTAGATCAACAGTATACAACCCCACAGTGATACCATATCAATATCAAGTCATTCTGATGGTGCCTTCCAAAATAAAGGCCATTTTAAATTGCCCATATACGACCAAACTTTTAGTGATTTGAAAATGCTCTAAAATGGAAAATAGCTGTTTCCACAGGGTAATTCCACTTTAGATCAACAGTATACAACCCCACAGTGATACCATATCAATATCAAGTCATTCTGGTGTTGCCTTCCAAAATAAAGGCCTTTTTAAATTGTTCACAATTGACCTAATTTTCAGTGATTTCAAAATGCTCTTAAAATAGCAAATTGCTGTTTCCACAGGGTAATTCCACTTTAGTTCAACAGTATAAACCCCATATAAACCCCAATAACCGGAGGAAGTCATTTTCTAGCCAGCTGGTGAACGCTGATACACTCTAGTAATTCAGACAGTTTATAGAACTCAGTATCCTTAAAGGAGCAATACAGATGAATGTCATCTGCATATAGGTGATAAGAGACATTATGAAAAGAATCAAGTATCTGTCCAAGAGGGTGTATGTACAACAGAAAAGAATGTAAAGCGGGGTACCCCGCAGAACAGATGGGTAGAATCTGACATTATTTGGTTTCTACAGACACTGTAACTTCTGTTAGAAAGGTACGATCTAAACCAGTGTAGAACAGTTCCAGAGATCCCCATCGAGTCACTTAGTTAAGGTGCTGTGATCAACAGTGTCAGAAGCTGCAGAAAGATCCTCATGTAATCCCTCTGATCTCTATTAAGGTATCGCGACTCAGGGTTGCGAATGACCACAGTCACCAATTCTTGTCATGTGTCTTTGCCTATGTATGTTCAATCTCCAAATTGTGTGTACTGAAACTCTAATTTCCCTCTGGGATTAATAAAGTATTTTTGAATTGAATTTGAAGATCTAATAATACTAACACTGTGAACTCCCCATTATCTGCAGCCATCATGATGTCACTGGAAACTTTAAGCAAGCGGTTTCTGTTGATTGCGTTTAACGAAAACCAGACTGGAATTTATCAAAGCTGTCGTGTAGTTCCAGAAAAGTCATCAGCTGATCTGCCACAACCTTTTCCAGTATTTGAGGTGAAGGGTAATTTAGAAATGGGTCCGTAGCTTTTAGGCTGAGATGAGTCCAAACTTGTTTTTTTATGGACAGGTTCAACAACTGCATGTTTGAAAACAGATGGTACAGAGTGTAAAAGAGTTAATTTACATCTAATTAAGGACCCGTAAGACATAAGATTTCATAGTAAATATGAAATCAATCTTACGGACAGTTGGGTTATTTTAACCAGAAGATTGGGACTTTTTATTGCAGGGATTATGTAACACTTGTATTAAGTCAGAGACAAGAGAAGAAAGTCACATTTAAAATGTTTAAGATTTATTTCTTAACAATTTAAACAATTTTAAACAAGACTAACTCTAAACTCTAAGTGATGAATGGATCTTGGTGTGAATGAGACATGAGATGAATGGTGTATGTGTGAGTGATGTTGTCATCAGAACTCTCGTATCCGGAGAAGCAAGCCTGAATGATGTTGTGATGTTTTGCTTTTGCTATGATTGGCGTTTCATAAACACATGAGATGCCATCTTGTCGCTCCACACTAGGGTTGTCACGGTAACCGGTGTAGCGGTAAACCCCGGTAAAAAAGTTGACAATAATAACCGTCTTGTTAAAAAAAAAATATTATCTCGGTGGATTACCGTGGCTGCGGTGTAGGCGCGGTGACCCTTACCAGCCACCGTATCATCTGCTGAAGTTGCCGGCGGCACATGCGCACTTTGTTGTTTACAACCAAAACTTTCTTGAAGCTAAAGCTGAAATAATGGCCAAAGGAGGAGACGGCAGCGCTCAGGACATTTATTATCCCTCAAAGAAGACAAAGTGGGAAGTACGGGCATCTTTTGGATATTTGAAGAATGCCGAGGGACAGTTGATAGAAGACGGCTATCCTGTTTGCAGCACGAGCAGAAAAAGTGTCTGTGAAAGGCAGCAACGCTTCAAATCTCATGACATATCTGCGTGACCATCACCCACAACTCTACAGTCAACGCAAGACAAGCTAACGTTAGCGTTTTAGCTAAAATGCGTGATCCGAGGATTTGGGTTGAGGGAGAATGCAACGAGTGGCTATATAAAGCAGCCGCAGCGCCGCTACCTGCATATAAACCGTGTCGCTGACACCGCCATGTTGAAATGACGCTATGCATTACGGGGCTCCCAGGGGCAGATAAGAGTTGGTCTCTCTCCGAGAATAATTATGAATTTAACAACGATTACTGCCTGATGACATTTTCCCACATCTGCAAAGCTCACTGGAAGGACACAAACCGAGGACAATACTTTCCTGATATAGGGTTTATTACTCAAGTAAGGGTAAAAAAGTATCTGATTAGAAGGCTACTTGAGTACTGAGTATCATCTGATCTAATACTTTTAAAATGATGACATCAAACAGACATAAAATAAGAAGTTATGGGCAAATATTGGTATTTTAAAGACTAAAGGGAAAAATGTAAACAAATAAACAACATAATTACAAAATAACACGTTTTAGGCTAAATTTAGACACAAACTGAGGACAATATTTTCCTGACATACAGGGTTTATTTGTGTGAAAATGTAACGCGTTTAAAAAAAATACCGTGATAATACCGAAAACCGTGGTAATTTTGGTCACAGTAACCGTGAGGTTACATTTTCACACCGTGACAACCCTACTCCACACATACCCTTAGGATGAGACCTCCGTACAGATCCAGAATGCCAGGTCCTCGGACCCCCCTTTGGCACCAGAGCCGATGAAACAGCGTCAGCAGTACGACAGACTAGTCTTTGGATTGTCTCCAGGTAAAAAGCAACAGTTGGTTGACAGCGTCAGATGGACCCAGAGGGTCAGTGAGTTCAGCTTTTATTCTGAAAGGAACCATTGCTTGGTTGGTAAAACGCAACAGATTTTATCCAGCTTGTTAGTTCTTTGCTTTAAAAAGGAAGTCCGGGTGGCCGGTCCAATACTACGCTTAGCATGTGGTGAACTGAACTAAGATGGCGTGGGGACTGGTTTTATTAATCTGGATGTCTTGATTTCTGGTTGAATCAAAGTTGGGACAGATTTATAAACACCACAGAGACTATGCCACACTTCAGAAAGGAAGGTTCTGATTGGATCAGTAACAGCAATGTGTCATGCGTTTACATTACGTGTGATCAGCATGTTTAGTGTAGCTAGATTAAAGTCATATTACTTATTACAACATATTAATCATAACATTGTCATTTAACAGATCTGTCAACATTATATTATTGACAAACACTTTGATTAGCTTTATTAAAAATAGAGTTCTTTGATTTATTAAAAGGAAAGAGTCCTTTGTCTTCATTATTCTCTTGGGCTGGAAAGGAAGCAGTTAAGAAGCAAATGCATGACCTTGAGGCAGTCTCCTGCAGCTTAGTTCTGTGTCAGAGGCATCTGTGGAGAGAGGGTAAATAACCTTCGGTGGAATGGCTCCTCCGTCACGTTACAAGAGCCAGATTTTAGGGATAAATTAATAAAATTTACAATGCATGGGTCAGTTTGGTCAAACATCCTGATGAATAAGGTAGTAGGATGGAGATCAACAGGGCATGAGGTTGGTTTCATGTGTTTCTGACTGAGGCAAATGTCCTGGAAATCTACAGGAGTAAAGAAGGACCATGATTGAGAGGGAGGGGGTTGGATGGGGGTAGGATGTAGATGGGGGTGAAAAACTTGCCCTGATTTTTCTGATTTTATTCTCAAAGAATGCTAGAAAGTAGTTACAGTCAGACCTTGTTTAAACTGGCATAAGAGGGGCATGAGGTGAAACAATCTGGAGTGGGCAGGTCTACGATTGTCATTCCTGAGTCTGACCGCAGAGGGGAATAAACTGTTTTTGTGGCGAGAGGTTCTGATCCAAATCTCTCGGAACCGCCTGCCAGATGGGAGCAAGTCGAAGAGACTGTGTCCAGGGTGAGACGGGTCAGCTGTTATCCCATCTGCACGCTTCAATGACCCAGAGGTGTACAGGTCCTATATGGAGGGGAGTTGGCAGCCAATGACCTTCTCAGCAGAGCGGACGCCACGCTGCAGTCTCCTCTTGTCCCTGATGGTGGCTCCAGCGGTGATGGAAGAGGTGAGGATGGACTCGATGACTGCGGTGTAGAACCGCCTCATCGACTGTACTGACAGGTTGAATTTCTTCAGCTGCCTTGGGAAGTTCATCCTCTGCAGGGCCTTTTTACGATGGAGGTGATGGTGGGCTCCAACTTAAGGTCCTGGGTGATGGTGGTGCCCAGGAAGTGACACGAGTCCACCATCGTGGACTGGGTGTTTAGCACCAGGTTGTTGTGGCTGCACCAGGACACCAGCCGTTCCACCTCCTTCTGTAGGCAGACTCATCCCCGATGACGGTGGGGTTGTCCGCAAACGTGACAAGCTTGACAGACTCGTGGTTGGAGTGCAGCCGTTGGTGTACAGGAAGAAGAGCAGAGAGGAGAGAACACAGCCCTGAGGAGAACTGGTGCTGATGGTCTGCAGGTCAGAGACATTCTTCCCCAGCCTCATTTTCTGCTTCCTGTCCGTCAGAATTGGGTCAGGCACGTTCATATGGGACAGTTTGACTTGGAGGAGGTCTGGGAGGATTGTGTTGACCAACCAAACCTGAAACCACTGACTAAACAACTAAACTAAACATTAAAGATGTGAGAATTACAATAATAATCATTGGAGTTAAACTGATGCTTTGTGTGTTGTGTGGACTCTCATGTGACGGTTTAAACTTTACTTTACACTAAATCTCTGTCCACAGAGCTCACAGGCAAAGGCTTCTGTCCTGTGTGGACTCTCGTGTGTGTACATAAATTTACCTTTTGAGTGAATCTTTGTCCACAGAGCTCACAAACAAAAGGCTTCTGTCCTGTATGGACTCTCATGTGAACGTCTAAATGGTCCTTTCGGATAAATCTTTGTCCACAGAGCTCACAAACAAAAGGCTTCTGTCCTGTATGGACACTCATGTGTCTGTCTAAATGTTCCATTCGAACAAATCTTTGTCCACAGAGCTCACAAGCACATATATCCTGTCCTGTGTGGACTTTTTTGTGTCTGTCATAATTACTCTTATGTTTATATTTTTGCCCACAGAGCTCACAAGCAAAAGACTTCTGTTCTGCGTGGACTCTCATGTGAGTGTTTAAACTGAACTTATGACTAAATCCTTGTCCACAGAGCTCACAGGCAAAAGGCTTCTGTCCTGTGTGGACTCTCATGTGTCTCTTCGAGCTTCCCTTTTGGGAAAATCTTTTCCCACAGAACTCACAGGCAAAAGGCTTCTGTCCTGTGTGGATACTCTTGTGTCTTGTTAAAGTTGACTTCACACTAAATCGTTTCCCACAGAGCTTACAAGCAAAAGGCTTTAGCTGACAGTCAGAATTGTTTCCATCCTGGTCATCATCTTCATCTTGGCTGACTTCAGTCTCTGAAGAGTTGGAATCATCTTTATAAAGTTTTGGATCTAGATTCCTGGTACGTTTTGCTCCTCCACAGTCCTCTCTACCACTTTCTGCTTTCATCTGGTCAGTGGTGCTGCTGGTTGGAAGATCTCTGTCTTTAGGTTGGTTCTGATCAAACTGTGACAACAGAACTTCTCTTCCTTCTTCCTTAAACTGATGAGAAACTGCAGAGAATGAAATGTTGGTGGCATCAGTTTTAATCTCATCAAGCTGCTCCTCCTCTTCCTGCTTCATGTCGAGGGGCTCCATGTCCTTCTGGTTCAAAGGAGGCCTCAGTTCTTCAGGAGCTGGCTGCTTCACCATTTGCTGAACACCTACAAACACAGACACAAAAACATTAAAGCGGCAGGATGAGATATTTTTATACTGTTCAAGTAAGAACTGTGTAGCCTCCAGGAATGGTCAGTTTTTCATCTACAGTCTGACCTCTTCAGTATCTGGCCATATGGAGACATAAGTCTTAACTGGTGCTTTCAATCTGCAAGAAAGATACTGTTGCTTGGCCAAGGTTCCTCGCAAGCTCACTCCTATCCAAGACTGGTTTTTATTCATTTTCATTGTTTATTCACAGAACAAGGCGGATGAACAATATGAGTAACTCATCATATAATGAAATGGACAATATGGTTAAATGAAATGTTGATTAATCTGTGCTTAAATTACTGAAGTTGAAATGAATATTATTATTATTACAGTGAAAGATTAACAAGGATGAAATGAAATATGACCCATATATTTAATCTGCACACTGACTGGACAACACACTCTCCATATCTCCATGACGCAAGTTAGAATTAACGTCACTGCACATAGATATTTTCTTATCCACAAAATCAGCATCTTCATATCTGAGGGAGGTGTGTATCCGAGTTTGTTGGCAAAACCCTTTTACAGGGCAAGTTCTGATTTATCAGTAAACCAAGATATGGCCATTATTTCAAACAGCATCACTTCCTGAGTGATTTCAGTTGAGCCTGACTCTGACAGGCCATCGGAGGGAAACTCTGTTCCCATCGCATCTTTTGACAAGCTGTCAAAACCTGTTGCACGCTACAGCTGACCGCAAACGGTTCCTTCAGAATGAAGCTGAACCAGCTTTAACTCCTTAAGAGTTATTCCTAAGACGCAAACAACCGTGGTGACCTGGAGACATCTCGAGACCGGTCTGGTGGTACTGCGGTTTCTCCTACGGACTTTGGTACCTTTGAGGTCCATACGACTTCCTGACAGTACGGATCTACAATGGGGGCCTCCGACGAAGGGTACACAGGCTCACAGGATTGCGTCTGATGTGGTTTTATAAACCATCACTATAGTTATAGCAGACCAACTTCACTCCCACTCAGAACTCAGTTTCTCCAGATACGAAGGTTCTGATAACATCACATTCACACATCATCACACCTTACATTCCATCCACGTACAGCCATTCATCACATAAAGTGTTCCCTAGTTGTATGGCGTCAGAGACGTGCCACAACCCGTGCACGTGGATTGGGTCCACATCGCGCGTGTGAACGGGACTCGCGAGTGAAAATATACATAGCGAGAGGTCATTTGTGCACTGAGAGGGAGCAAACTGTGTCTGTGAGCGCACAAGGACGTGCACAAGTGACAAACCTGCGTGCGCACGTTGCCAACGAGCACACGGCAGAGGAAAACGTGCGCACGCGGCAGCCTCTCTGCGCGCTCGGTTTCTGACTCTGCTCGCTCGGCTGTGAAGGGGTTTTGGCACTCTGGAGGCGTGGCCTGTGGCAGATCTTCTCTGTCCTCTGATTGGTTAGTTTACCCCGCACTTTACCCTCTACCTATCTATATAAAAGAATCTGGTATTCAGTAGTTGCTGTCATGGCTCAGCTGGTAGAGCGGGTGACTCTCCCCCTGGAGGATCCAGGTTCGAGTCCAGGCAAGGAAGATAGAGTAGATGTTGTTATTCTTTCCTAATTCCTGTGATATTATTTTACAGTTGTGACCGTTCAACTGTCATTAAACTTAAATTAAGCTGGGCCTTTCTCAGTCTTCTCAGAAAGAAGAGACGCTGTTGGGCTTTCTTGTGCAAGAAGCTGTTGTTGAGGGACCAGCTGAGGTCTTTGTCCAGCTGAACTCCCAGGAATTTGATAACGCTGACGATCTCCACAGAGGAGCCGTTGATGCTCAGCGGTGAGTGGTCACCTCGTATCCTCCTAAAGTCAACAACCATCTCTTTTGTCTTGTCAACATTCAGAGACAGGTTGTTGTCCATACACCAGTTCGTTAGCCTCTGCACTTCCTCTCTGTAAGCTGACTCGTCGTTCTTGCTAATGAGACCCACCACGGTTGTGTCATCAGCGAACTTAATGATATGATTTGAACTGTGTGTTGCTACACAGTCATGAGTCAGCAGTGTGAACAGCAGAGGACTGAGCACACAGCCTTGTGGGGCCCCCGTGCTCAGTGTGGTGGTGCTGGAGGTGCAGTTCCCAATCCGTACTGACTGAGGCCTTCCAGTCAGGAAGTCCAGGATCCAGTTGCAGAGGGAGGTGTTCAGGCCCAACAGGCTCAGTTTTCCGATCAGTTGTTGGGGGATGATCGTGTTGAACGCTGAGCTGAAATCTATGTACAGCATCCGAACGTGTGTCCTTCTTGTCCAGATGTGTGAGGGCAAGATGGAGTGCAGTGGAGATGGCAAAGTCCACATACTGATGCAATCTAGGAAGCACTGACTGGAGGCTTGCATGGTTAAAATCTCCAGCAACAATGAACAGTCCATCCGGGTGTGTGTTTTGCAGTTCACTGATGTTTGTGTACAGTTCTCCCAACGCTTCCTTAGCATTAGCGCTAGGTGGAATGTACACTCCAATAAAAACAGTGGTGAATTCCCGTGGTAAATAAAAAGGTCTGCATCTAACAGTCACAAACTCCACCAGCGGTGAGCAATAGCTAGAAGCTAGCACAGAGTTCTTGCACCATTTCGCGTTGATGTAAATACACAGGCCGCCACCGCGAGTCTTACCGCACAGAGCTGCGTTTCTGTCGGCACGAAACGAGGCTGTTAAAAATACCAAATACACGCTCACACACACACACACACACACACACACACACACACACACACACACACACACACACACACACACGCACGCCTGTTCAGCGCTGGTGGTCCTTCTACAAGACTTCCCACTAGGGCTGCAGCTATCGAATATTTTTGTAATAGAGTACTCTATCGAATATTTTTTTCGATTAATCGAGTACTCTAATAAATTACCCTTTTGTATTTGTAAACCATTATATCAAATAGCATGTTATAATTATGAAAGACCTGTTAAAATGAGCAAGCAATTGCCAGTTATTCTTCAAGTTTTATTCAAAATTAGTTTGCAAAACTTCAGCACAACTTTACTTCACAGTAAACAAATGGCTGTGCAAAAAATAAGTACACAACCTGAGCCGATTTTCCCCTCGTGCGAGAATCTGCTAGCCTGCAAGCCAGACAAAAACTAGGAGGATAACTGTTGAAGTAGCGCTGCGAGCGGCTGCGGCCCAAACAACCAGAACCGCTCACGGCGCATGCGCAAACAGCTCGCCGGCTGTTTCCCTATTAACACACGTCCGTTTTAATTTCTACACTTTTTTTCTCACACAATAACAAGGATTGTCGAGAAAGCATGTTTGCCGTGGTTTTGTCAAATTATACTGATCACAAAACATTTATTTACTTTCTTTCGTTTTCCTCCACCACTCATAAATACCCGTGTCCTCCTGCAGCAATCCTGAGGGACAACAAACATCAATAACAACACAATAAAAAGTCCGACGTGTTGTGTAAAAACTGCTATTTTTAGCACATTTTAAGTCCGACGTGTTGCTACCAGACGTACGGTGTGAGCTGAAACTGAGTGCTACAACGAAAAAGTCACACAGTGTCCGCAGAATATATAGAAAAACAGGCTAAAATGCATTATCTTGTAGAGGCTCCGAGTCCGCTTGCAGAAGTGACATTTACAGGTGCTGCAGCACGGAGGATGTGGTGTTGTGGTAGGCTAAATCCATTTTACAGTATTTACACTGGACTACGTTTTCCGCCTAACGACGTGAAAAATGGTCCCACATCTTGACATTTTCTGTCTTTTTCGCACTCCACCGGGGTCCACGTTGTCCGCCATGGCTTAAGAGAAAGTTAAGTTATATTCGCTACTCGCGTGTGCAGTCCAGTGGGCATGTGCGTCACTTATTTCAGTCCGGGTGAAACAAGACAACGGGCGACTGCAAAGCCACGAATTAATTAAATATGAATTAAACGAATCCTCGAGGCAGAGAATTTGACTCGAGGATTTTTTGTACTCGAATTATTCGAGGTACTCGAGGAATCGTTTCAGCCCTACTTCCCACAGTGCTTTTTCCTGTTGCAGTCCCTTAACCAGTGATACTGCTGGAGCGTGCTAGCACAGGGTATCTGCAGGTTTAAGGGAGCCAAATTTAAGACTTTTTAAGACCTTTTTAAGGCCATTTTGACCAAATTGAAGCAATTTTTTTAAATTAAATTTAAGCTATAATTTCCAGCTATTGCCTGGAACCGGTGCTAACCACGTCGCCAACGTGGGATTAGCCATCCAGTTACCATTAAACTTACACTTCCCCATGGCGCAAGCTCCCACTAGCTTAACCAGCTAATGTGCTCATCTAAAAATAGCCCCCTTTCACAACCAACTGAATGTGTACGGTTCCGCTTACGCCAACATCGTACACAAAAAATGCTGAACACTAACTAGACATTTATGAAAATTTTATAGAAATAAAAGAATCTTGTTTATTGGGTCTTTGGACATTTAAGACCTTTGGAAACTGTATTTAAGGATTATTTGTCATTTTTAAGGATTTTTAAGGCCTTAAATTTGAAAAAGCAAATTTAAGACTTAAGACTTTTTAAAAAAAAATTAAGTTAATGAGAGAAGTTTAATGAGAAATTAAATGAGAAATTAAAATCAATAGTACAATAAAATAGTACAAAAAAATAAAAACATTTGCAGGTTTACAAGCAAACACACAACTTACACAATGCTAAGAATGGGTGCAGGCAGAGCATAAGCTTATAAGTCCAACCCCCCTAACCCTTTGAACTTAAACAAAATTTTAGAATAGCATACCGATTCCATAATTTTTACATCATATTTGAAATGATTGGGAATATATTCAAATCCCCATTCTTGCTTTATAGAAAATAATGACCTTTAATGTTTTATGCATTTTTTTCATTGACTTGATTCATAATATTTAATCACAGTTGATTTAAACAAACCCTTAAACTTTATAATTGTTGAACAATCTTTTTGCTCCTGGTCTAATTTATTCCACACATCAACCCCAACACAAGAAACACAAAGTTGTTTCATTTTAGTTCTTACTTCAGTCTTTCTAAACATTTTATACCCTCTGAGATCATAAACACTCTCTCTGATCTGGAACAGATCCTGAATTTGTTTTGGCATCAAATTATACATCACTTCATACATAAACTGTGCAGTTCTTAATGTAACTAATTCTCTTAGCTTTAATACTTTTAAACGAGTAAAAAGTAAATGTGTATGCTCTCTACGAGCTGCTTTATTTACAAGTCGGATTGCTTTCTTCTGAATGATAAACAAAGGCTTTAAGTGGGTTTCGTAGGTATTTCCCCACACTTCAACACAATACATGAAATAAGGCAGAATTAAGGAAAAGTACAAAAGATATAAAGCTTTTTCATCTAAAAATTATTTAACTTTATAGAGAACTGCTAATGATTTAGATAACTTTGCTTTAATTGAGTCAATATGCGGTTTCCAACTTAACTTTTTCTATGGTTACGCCAAGAAATTTTATTTCATTCACTCTTTCAATTTCTGTATTATTTATTTTGAGATGTGTATCCACTGTAATTGCTCTATTAGTAAATATGATAAATTTTGTTTTATTTATATTTAAAATTAATTTATTTAAATTAAACCAACACTTTAATGCATTTAATTCTTTCTCTTTCTCAACCTTGTCCATTAATGTTATTAAATCTTTCCCAAAACTTAGAACATTAGTATCATCTGCAAATAGTATTAAATGCAATGTTTTAGAAACTAAACATATGTCATTAATATAAAGAATAAACAACAAGGGACCTAACACTGATCCCTGTGGGATACCGGTGGTCACTGTCAGTAGCTGTGAATCAGTGTTGTTAATGTGGACATAGTGGAGTCTGTTCTCTAAATAACTCTTAATCCAGTCATAGGCCACACCCCTGAGGCCATATCTACACAATTTCTTTTACTACTAAGTCATGATTAACAGTATCAAAAGCTTTGGTCAGGTCTAAGAAGACCCCAACAGCATATTGTTTGTTGTCAGTTGCATCAGATATTTTCTCCACTAGATCAACAATGGCCAGAGAAGTTGTCCGATCACGTCTAAAACCATATTGCTGTTCAGAAAGAATATCATGATGCTCGATAAAGTCATACAATCTTTTATGAAATATTGTTTCTAGTATTTTGGAGAACCGAGATAAAATAGAAATTGGTCTATAATTAGAAAAGTCATGTTTGTCTCCGGCCTTATAGACAGGAATGACTTTTGCAACCTTCATCCTTTCAGGAAATCTTCCTGATTGGAGAGACTGGTTACAAATATGTCTAAGTGGTTTGGCTATAATCTCAATGATTTCTTTTACAACAGACTTATCAAATCCATGTAAATCTGCTGACTTTTTACTTTTAAATGTTTTAACAACTCTTATAACTTCATTTTCATTTGTGCCTTGAATAAATATGGTTTTATCTAAATTTGTTATTTTACTCACAGCATCAACATCTAATTTAGTATTTGATATATCCTTTGTCAAATTTGGCCCAATTTCAGTAAAATACTTATTGAATTAATTTTCTATTTCTTTAGACTGATAAATTTCTTGATTGTCTTTTGTTAGAAAAATATTTGGAAGACTATTGGTGCCACTACCCTTTTTTATTACATCATTTAATATGCGCCACATATTTTTAATGTTAGATTTATTTCCTTCCAATAATAATTTATTTTACTAGATCTCATAATACTTATTAATTTATTCTTGTATGTCTTGTAATTCTGTTCTGCTTCCTCCGTTCTTTTCTTTAAAAAGTCTTTATACAGCTTTTTTTTCCTGCAAGCCTTCTGAATCCCCTTGGTTATCCACGGCTTTTCAGCATATTTATTCTTATCCACCCTATAAAACAATGGGCAGTTTTTTCATAGAGAAGTTACAATATTTTAAAATTTTCCATAAGCCATATTTGCATCTTCCACATAAACCTCCTCCCAATTTTGTTCCATTAAGTCAGTTTTAAATGAATTTACTGCTTCTTGATTTTTTAGCCTTGTAACAACCTCAGATTCACTTTCTTCTTTCTGCTCACAAATCTCATTAACACAGACACTGTTCCCTTCGTATTCCTGCTTGATAAAACATGACATGCTTCAATGTTGTTCTCACTGATTTCAATACCCTGTGAGTGAAAGAAAGTTGTTACCTGCCTTTCCACATGATTCATATCTGTATCAGATGGCTCCTCCCCATTATTATTTGCTACTGCTCGAGCATATGATCTAGGTTTTATATCAACTCCTGTAATGACAACATCATTTATTCTTGAATATTGCTCTAGTTCATCCACTCGTTTTTGCAAAATATAGATTTGTTTGTCCTTCTCAACATTTTGTTGTTTCAGTTTTTTTACTTCTAGTACCAAATCCATAATACTTTTCTGTTGTTGCCTGACTGTTGTAAGTTCTTCAGCCAGAAAGTCAAGTGATTTTTTAATTTCATCCACTTCGTCATTATTAATCCTCTTTGGTCCCATCTTGAAAAACTGTTACTATCAGCAGTTAAACCTGTTTCTTGGTAGCTTGTGTTGAGGCCTGTAGCCAATGACTCACCCAGTTGCTAATTGGTGATGTTGAATCCTTTAGTTCAGCTTCCTGAGTTGATGCCTGTAGCCTGTGGCTTTCCCAGATGCTGGTTGCTGGTATTTTTTCCTTTTTAGCAATTAGTGTTTAGTAAAACCTGGGCTTCCGGGCCTATTGGCCTTTGGTATAGTCCAGAATCGTCTGGTGGTGGCTTGGTAGCTGCTGCTGGCCTGGTGGTGGTTTGTAGGCTGCTGCTGGCCTGGTGGTGGCTTGGTAGCTGCTGCTGGCCTGGTGGTGGCTTGGTAGCTGCTGCTGGCCTGGTGGTGGCTTGGTAGCTGCTGCTGGCCTGGTGGTGGCTTGGTAGCTGCTGCTGGCCTGGTGGTGGTTTGGAAGCTGCTGCTGGCCTGGTGGTGGCTTGTAGGCTGCTGCTGGCCTGGTGGTGGCTTGGTAGCTGCTGCTGGCCTGGTGGTGGTTTGGAAGCTGCTGCTGGCCTGGTGGTGGCTTGTAGGCTGCTGCTGGCCTGGTGGTGGCTTGGTAGCTGCTGCTGGCCTGGTGGTGGCTTGGTAGCTGCTGCTGGCCTGGTGGTGGCTTGGTAGCTGCTGCTGGCCTGGTGGTGGCTTGGTAGCTGCTGCTGGCCTGGTGGTGGCTTGTAGGCTGCTGCTGGCCTGGTGGTGGCTTGGTAGCTGCTGCTGGCCTGGTGGTGGCTTGGTAGCTGCTGCTGGCCTGGTGGTGGCTTGGTAGCTGCTGCTGGCCTGGTGGTGGCTTGTAGGCTGCTGCTGGCCTGGTGGTGGCTTGGTAGCTGCTGCTGGCCTGGTGGTGGCTTGGTAGCTGCTGCTGGCCTGGTGGTGGCTTGGTAGCTGCTGCTGGCCTGGTGGTGGCTTGGTAGCTGCTGCTGGCCTGGTGGTGGCTTGTAGGCTGCTGCTGGCCTGGTGGTGGCTTGGTAGCTGCTGCTGGCCTGGTGGTGGTTTGTAGGCTGCTGCTGGCCTGGTGGTGGCTTGGTAGCTGCTGCTGGCCTGGTGGTGGCTTGGTAGCTGCTGCTGGCCTGGTGGTGGCTTGGTAGCTGCTGCTGGCCTGGTGGTGGCTTGGTAGCTGCTGCTGGCCTGGTGGTGGTTTGGAAGCTGCTGCTGGCCTGGTGGTGGCTTGTAGGCTGCTGCTGGCCTGGTGGTGGCTTGGTAGCTGCTGCTGGCCTGGTGGTGGTTTGGAAGCTGCTGCTGGCCTGGTGGTGGCTTGTAGGCTGCTGCTGGCCTGGTGGTGGCTTGGTAGCTGCTGCTGGCCTGGTGGTGGTTTGGAAGCTGCTGCTGGCCTGGTGGTGGCTTGTAGGCTGCTGCTGGCCTGGTGGTGGCTTGGTAGCTGCTGCTGGCCTGGTGGTGGCTTGGTAGCTGCTGCTGGCCTGGTGGTGGCTTGGTAGCTGCTGCTGGCCTGGTGGTGGCTTGGTAGCTGCTGCTGGCCTGGTGGTGGCTTGGTAGCTGCTGCTGGCCTGGTGGTGGCTTGTAGGCTGCTGCTGGCCTGGTGGTGGCTTGGTAGCTGCTGCTGGCCTGGTGGTGGCTTGGTAGCTGCTGCTGGCCTGGTGGTGGCTTGGTAGCTGCTGCTGGCCTGGTGGTGGCTTGTAGGCTGCTGCTGGCCTGGTGGTGGCTTGGTAGCTGCTGCTGGCCTGGTGGTGGCTTGGTAGCTGCTGCTGGCCTGGTGGTGGCTTGGTAGCTGCTGCTGGCCTGGTGGTGGCTTGGTAGCTGCTGCTGGCCTGGTGGTGGCTTGTAGGCTGCTGCTGGCCTGGTGGTGGCTTGGTAGCTGCTGCTGGCCTGGTGGTGGTTTGTAGGCTGCTGCTGGCCTGGTGGTGGCTTGGTAGCTGCTGCTGGCCTGGTGGTGGTTTGTAGGCTGCTGCTGGCCTGGTGGTGGCTTGGTAGCTGCTGCTGGCCTGGTGGTGGCTTGGTAGCTGCTGCTGGCCTGGTGGTGGCTTGGTAGCTGCTGCTGGCCTGGTGGTGGCTTGGTAGCTGCTGCTGGCCTGGTGGTGGCTTGGTAGCTGCTGCTGGCCTGGTGGTGGCTTGAGAGGAGATGCAGGAAGATAATAGACAGACTTCTGGAGCACCGGGAGCCGTCCCGGTGGGCCGACAGTGTGGGCAGGGCCGTTGGGCCGGCCTGACATTTATTAATTATTTCATTTGTTCATTCATCCACTCGTTGCGTTCGTCTTTCTCTCTTGCCCTCAGATTTCTTACTAATTGGGCCGGCCAATAGGTTGCTGAGGCTAGCTACTTTGAGTAGTTACCATTGTCCTGTGTACAACTGTGAAAACCGGTAAATGATCAGACATATCGGTAATTATAAGACCACTTAACACATCGTTTTCAAGAATATTTGTAAAAATATTGTCGATCAGTGTCGTTCTTGTAATTCGAGTTGGCCGAGTTATTAGTGGATACAGTCCCAGACTAAACAGAATTCATAAACTCTGTATTTGTATTTTGCATTTGAGGATTCAACAGGTCAATGTTAAAATCCCCACAGACAAAACACTTTTTTCTGTTGATTATATCATCATACATAAACTATTTTCCTTTAAACATTTCAACACAAGATCCTGGTTTCCTATACATACAACTGACTAACACATTCTTACCCCTTCTTTCCACAGCAGCACGTTACTGCAGCAGCACGTCATAGCTGCTGATAGGAACCGCTGTGGTCAACAGAACCTTTTCTACCGGAGCCGTCAGCAGCACGTTACTGCAGCAGCACGTCATAGCTGCTGATAGGAACCGCTGTGGTCAACAGAACCTTTTCTACCGGAGCCGTCAGCAGCACGTTACTGCAGCAGCACGTCATAGCTGCTGATAAGAACCGCTGTGGTCAACAGAACCTTTTCTACCGGAGCCGTCAGCAGCACGTTACTGCAGCAGCACGTCATAGCTGCTGATAGGAACCGCTGTGGTCAACAGAACCTTTTCTACCGGAGCCGTCAGCAGCACGTTACTGCAGCAGCACGTCATAGCTGCTGATAAGAACCGCTGTGGTCAACAGAACCTTTTCCACCGGAGCCGTCAGCAGCGCGAGTCGGCCGCGTCTCAGGAGCAGCATGTTGCGGCCTTTACGCGCCGGTTCTATTTTCTACGCGCGACGCCTCTGAAACGGGTCAAGTTCCACATTTTTGGGGAAGGAAAGACAGGAAATCGGACGTGGAAATGGAGAGAAGCTCCTGAGATTTTCAGAATAAAGAAACGTACTGCCTTCCGGTCGCTTTACTTTAAAAAAGGTTACTAACTGTGCGTCCCGTGAGAAGTTATCACCTAGCTAGCGGTCTCCTTTGTTTTTCAGGTCCGTATTGGCGATTATAAAACGGACAGAACATAAAACACAAACCTTTTGGAGCCATGTTGTAGTTTTCTCCTGCTTGTTGTTGTGTTTACTGACGAAGTCACTCGTGTGACTTCGTGTTCGGTCGGTGACAGCTGCTCCCCTGCTGCTACGCGTCTCGTGGGAAGGGCCAAGCAGCAGCTTACGCGAACAAGACGTGCTGCTGCAGTAACGTGCTGCTGACGGCTCCGGTGGAAGGAAAGGGTGAGACTTTTCCATTTGTATTTCCACAGATTCACACTCCATAATGTTATCCATAACTAATGTCATATCACCCAACAATCTACTTAGAAAGTTTTTATCAATATACAAAGCCACACCCCCAACTTTTTTGCAATCTCTACTTGTCTAATAGGGCCTTTCAGACTATTGCACCCAGACTTTGGAACAGTCTACCTTCAAATCTCCGTCTCTCTAACACTGTAGAGGTCTTTAAAAATCATCTAAAAACTCACCTTTTCATCCAGGCGTTCCCTCCATAAATGTTCAAAAAGATGGCTTTGTTCGGGTTCACACCTTCACTTTGTTTATACTCATGATTTTATTTTCTACTTTATCACTGCTATGGTTTTTTCTGATGTTTTTATTGGTTAGAGGTATTTGCCCTGATCTTTATCATGTTGTACAGCGTTTTGTGATTTATATCTGAGAAAGGCGCTCTATAAATAAACTTTTACTTACTTACTTGTGTAAAACATTATATCCTTCCATTTGAAACAGATATCCTCCCTTCCTGGAGCCATGTCTCAGAGATTGCCATTACAGTAAATTGATGATTTGATTGCTTCAAACATTGCATAATCTTCACAAAATTTGAATTTAGACTTCTACAATTGAAATGTATAGGGATGCACCGATGGATCGGCATTTGATCGTAATCGGCCGATAGCGCCCCTATCGGTTTTGATCGGAATTTTCAAAATAGATCAAAGCAAACCGATCAGGTAGGGTTGTCACGGTAACCGGTGTAGCGGTAAACCCCGGTAAAAAAAAAAAAAAGTTGACAATAATAATAACCGTCTTGTTTTTAAAAAAACTATATTATCTTGGTGGGTTTACCGTGGCTACGGTGTAGGCGCGGTGACCCTTACCAGCCACCGTATCATCTGCTGAAGTTGCCGGCGGCACATGCACGCTTTGTTTACAACAAAACTTTCTTGAAGCTTAAGCTGAAATAATGGTCAAAGGAGGAGACGGCAGCGCTCAGGAGGACATTTATTATCCCTCAAAGAAGACAAAGTGGGAAGTACGGGTATCTTTTGGATATTTGAAGAATGCCGAGGGACAGTTGATAGAAGACGGCTATCCTGTTTGCAGCACGTGCAGAAAAAGTGTCTGTGAAAGGCAGCAACGCTTCAAATCTCATGACACATCTGCGTGACCATCACCCACAACTCTACAGTCAACGCAAGGCAAGCTAACGTTAGCGTTTTAGCTAAAATGCCTGATCCGAGGATTTGGGTTGAGGGAGAATGCAACGAGTCGCTATATAAAGCAGCCGCAGCGCCGCTACCTGCATATAAACCGTGTCGCGGACACCGCCATGTTGAAATGACGCTATGCATTACGGGGCTCCCAGGGGCAGATAAGAGTTGGTCTCTCTCCGAGAATAATTATGAATTTAACAACGATTACTGCCTGATGACATTTTCCCACATCTGCAAAGCTCACTGGAAGGACACAAACCGAGGACAATATTTTCCTGATATAGGGTTTATTACTCAAGTAAGGGTAAAAAAGTATCTGGTTCGAAGGCTACTTGAGTACTAAGTATCATCTGATCTAATATTTTTAAAATGATGACATCAAACAGACATAAAATAAGAAGTTATGGACAAATATTGGTATTTTAAAGGCTAAAGGGGAAAAATGTAAACAAATAAACAACTTAATTACAAAATAACACATTTTAGGCAAAATTTAGACACAAACTGAGGACAATATTTCCTGACATACAGGGTTTATTTAATTGTGTGAAAATGTAGCACGTTTAAAAAAATACTGCGATAATACCGAAAACCGTGGTAATTTTGGTCACAATAACCGTGAGGTTACATTTTCACACCGTGACAACTCTAATACAGACCATTTTAGATTAGGTTACATTTCCTTTATTCCCAGATTATGTAGTTTGTAGCACTCATTATAATGTTGTAGAAAATTTCTGGCCAATCCACGTGATCGGTATCGGTATCGGTGATCAGCATTCTTTGATATCGGTATCGGTGATCGGCAGCAAAAAACCTGATCGGTGCATCCCTAGAAATGTATAACAGATAATTTACCTTTTATAGTGACAATATGTTCAAACTGGTCTTCAGTATAGTATTCACAATGATTATGTACTCTAGTGTAACAATTGTTATCTGGATCAATGTCATCCTGCATACTATGTAGTTTATATTCTGTGTAGTCAAACCTTTGCAATTGTAAATTTTCATAACTTGAATGACCAGTTTCTGTTCTTACTGTATTGAGAGTTGAATAATCCAGATTCTTCGTATATTTTCTTGTTGTATCATCCATGTGTGAAGTTGGTTGTCTTCCTCTTGTTCATCCTTGGTGATCCACAGCAGACGTATGTCATTTGTATTGATCAAGTTCTTTAACATCTTTGATGACCATCACTTTTGCCTGCTCCGGGGGACCATTTAGCTTTATCAGTACTTTGCAGTTTCTTGTCCAAGCGTCATGGATCTTCTTTTCTTTTCTCAGGATCCTTGCTTGCCTTGTGATTTCTGAGTTTCTTTTCGTAAGATGCTCATTCACATATACACTTGTACCCTTTAATTTTTTTGCATTCCTCAGCACTTCCAGTTTACATTTTCTACTGGCAAGCCTGATCACAATGGTTGATGTTTTACTATGTTTTTGAGCCAATGAGTGACAAGCCACAATGTCTTTACTGAATATTGCAATATCTTTGCTGTTGAAAAATTTGATCACCTGATCCTCAAGTGAAGGAGAACCTGGAGAATGAGTAGCAGTGACTTCAATGTCTTTTCCCCTGTCACAGGTACGGTGTATCTCCAGTCCTGATATCAAGAGATCATCCAACCTTGAATGTTGCTCCAACTCGTCAACCCTCCGTTCAAGCAGTTCAATTTTTTGTCCTTTTCTTGTATTAAAGCCTTAAGTTGCTTGACTTCTTTCAATACCTCCTGTAGGCCGCTCTGCTGTTTTGCCACTTTAGTTATCTCAAGTGACATGAAATTCAAGGACTTTTTTATCTCCTCCATCTCTTGGACCAGATTCTCCATAGACATCGTTGTTCCAAACAGTTTCCTTGGATGGTTAATAACTCTATGGTGTTGTCAGATTCCCAGCTGGTTAAAACATGGGCCAAAAAAAATGTCCAACACTTTATGTGTCGAAAAAATGTTCAATATTTCATCTAGCTCAAAAATGGTTTAAGCCAAAGGTTTCTAATTACTTAAGCCACAAAAAATCAAGCTTAGAAAAGGTGGATGTTATCTTATTTTGCTGATATTCAAATATTAGTAGAGCTCAGCAATCTCACCACACCTACTCGGCAACCATCTTGGATCTTTTAAGGACCCGCGGATACCCTGTAGCAGACCAAACACAACCACTTTAGGTGTGACTCAACGCCGGAGTCGTTACCTGCCAGCTTGATACTGGTGTAAGAGGAAGGAACTTGTGAAGCCTTGGTAATGAGGGAGACCCCCAGCCTACCAGAGGCATAAACTTGTACTTCATGCCTCTGGTGGAAACAGACTAAGAACCAGCACCGTCATGATGACCTGGAAGCTGTAGTGTAGGGCAGCAAGAGTGAGTATGTGCCATAGGGAGAACCCAGGCTCTATATTTATAATTTCAATAGCAAAGAAAAACTATCGGATCAGGACTCTAAATCAGATCAGATTCAAAGTTGAAAGATCAGATCAGGATCGGGAACCTGAAATGCTGATCAGGACATCAGGCAGCATCAGAGGTAACTGTAGAACCTCATTTGTGTTTGGACTATTTAGATTCAGTTGAGCTTTAAGAGTTATCAAAAAATATTAGCTTAATCTAAAACTTCAACTTGTATTTTAGACTCAATCCCAACCAAATTATTTACAGATGCATTTCCTTTGGTTACTGCTCCCATTTTATTTTTATGTTTATGTATGTAGTAGACACTTTTGTCCAAAGCAACTTACAGGTGATAAGCAAGCCCAACAAACACTATTCAGTCAATCCTAGGTGGCAGTGGGGCAGCCTAATGAATCATAAAGGGAAGCAAACATGGAGTGAGCAGGGGAGTGGGAGACGGGTGCAGGGAGGGTGCTAGTCTAGAAGATGCTCTCTGAAGAGCTGGGTCTTCAGGAGTTAGTTGAAAATAGACAAGGAAGCCCCTGTTCTAGTAGTGCTTGGTAGGTTCTTCCACGACACATGAAAATAGTCTGGACTGTCCTGAGTGTGGTGTAGGCACTGCTAGCAGATGATTCTTCAATGACTGGAACAGCCAGGCCGTAATGTAAGCCTTTACAAGAGGATTCAGGTAGAAGGGAGCCGTACCATCCAGGACTTTGTATGCTAGTGTTAGCAATTTGAATTTGATGTGTGCAGCTAGCAGTAGCCAATGGAGTAGAGCTGAAACAACTAATCGATTTAATCGATTATAATCGATTATTAAAATAGTTAACAACTTTTTTAGTCATCGATTAGTTGTTTAATAATCATATTTTACCGCATAAAGTCTATTTTTACCACAATCTGACATCGGTTACAAGCTGTTAAATTTGCCGCCAGTGTGTGGCAGTAATGAGCCACTGATCTACCAGTGGAGCCGTAGAAGAAGAAATGAGCCAATGAGTGCCCTCGGTTTTCATGACGTATCACGTTACTGACGCTCATCTTGCTGTGAGAGATGGCGGAACAAGAGGAAATACGGAAGAAAAATAGAAGCGCCAAATTTTAGAGAAACCCCGGACAAAAACCTCACGAGTATGGGAGCACTTCACTAGATGCATTGAAAAGGCAAAATATGCAAAAACCATCTAGCATGGCACGGAAGCACGACGACCCTAAGTGAACATTTGAGACGAAAACGTGGGGGCTGAGGAAGAGCACCGCGGTCAAGTGAGCCGTCATTTGGAAGAGCCAGCCCGGTAAGTAACAGAAAATAAACAAGCTGGACTTAGTGTTTTGGCTGAGTTCGTTATAGTGGATGTTAAACATGTTTTTTTGCCGCGTCAGTCTACGGTGTTCTACTTCTGATTGACTAGATGCAATCGTGAATCTCCTCCGTGTTGTGAATCATGCGCTTGCCAAATTTAGCACGTCTGTTTATAAGAATGTTCTAGTTAAGAGAAAAACGGCACAAACCCATAACTATGTTCCTCATTCAAAAAAGGACAACTCCGCGGAGAAAAATATACAGACGAGCTGTGTCCAGGTGAATATAACGCGGCATAGTTGTACGCTTTCAATTTTTAAATACAGGAGAAATTCAGAAAAAGTCATTTTTTTACTATTAAAAGGCTGTTTTACTATCTAACGCTGTAAAACGCCTCACAACACATTTTTATCATGTTTCTTAAACAGTATTACACAAAATAATCATTTTTCACATTTTTCTAGCTAATTTAAACACTCCCGACTCAAAGTAAAAACCTCATGAGCTTCTTACTTAGAGCTTTTTAATAGTAAAAAAATTAGACTTTTTTTCTGAATATCTCCTGTTGCGGGCTATTTTGTAGAACGTAACCCTCAAAATAAATGATCACTGTATATTGTTAATTAATTCAAATAATATAATATTGATTTAGTGTTGTAGTGTGTGTGCTGCTTTATTTTATATGTGTACTTATTTCAGTCTATTTGTGTTTCTTATGCAGAAAAAAAACAAGCAACGATGGACAACTACATGGGGAAAGAGACACTCACCCCCCAGCAATTCATACCACTTACAAACTATTCTAAACATGCTGGTAAAAGACATGAGGCCACTATCCATGGTGGAAGGAGCAGGCTTCCAGCTAATGCTAAAAAATTATGCTGGACTGATATTTTGCACTGTTTAGCTCATTTTATACTGCTGACTGTGTTCATGTGCAATAAAATAGATTGCAGTCAACTGCACAATTCTCTTATGTTTTTTTTTCTTAACTGAAATGCATCCATCACTTGTATAGGTTAAATAGCCAAACAATAACAAACCGATTAATCGATTAATCGAAAAAATAATCGACAGATTAATCGATTATGAAAATAATAGTTAGTTGCAGCCCTACAATGGAGCTCAATCTATTCCTACTAAATGGATAAGTACCACAGGATTTTAAGGTTGCTGTAATCAAACCTTGACTTAAAGAGCAAGTCACCCCCAAATCAACTTTTTTGTTGTAGGGATCAAAGGAACAGCGCTAGGCTTGTTTAAATCCTACCTGTCTGACAGATTTCATTTTGTAAACGTACATGACAAATCTTCTTCATACTCCAGGGTTACTTGTCAATCAATCAATCAATCAAATTTTATTTCTAAAGCGCTTTTCAAACAAAGTGTTATTCAAAGTGCTTTACAAAATGACCCCAGATTCCCATAACAGGTTAAAAACATTAACAAACATATGCAATCACACACGCACACACACACACACACACACACACACACGAGTAAAAATTATATTAGGCTGAGTCCAGATGAGCCAAGTAGGGTAACGCAAGGAAACGCCATCAGAGGAGCCGTCTGCCCCGGCAGCATCAGGTCTTCCACACTAAGTCAGGGCGCTCAGTGGAGGGGGAGCATAGACCCCCACCTATAGAGCGCCCAGGAAGCTACAGTCGACCACCGCTCCCGGGGCAGAGGGCCCCCACAGAGGAAACACTGGATTAAAATGAGTAAAAATGTAATAAAAGAGCTAATCTAAATGAAAACAATTAGAAAATAAGTAATAAATAAAATCATATAGACAGTAAAATAATAATTTAAATAATGAAACGGTGCTAAAATATAATCATATACAACATGCAAAGCAAGTAATAAAATATAATCATGTAAAACGAGAAATAAAACTGTAGTAAATATTTAGATAAAAGCCAACCTAAAAAGATGGGTCTTCAGTCTTGACTTAAAAACATGAACGTTCTCTGCGGTCCTGAGGTCCTCTGGCAGCTCATTCCAGAGGCGAGGGCCGTAACACTGGAAGGACGCCTCGCCGTGAGTTTGTGTCCTGACTTTAGGGATGACCAGGAGACGCCTGCCAGAGGAGCGCAGAGGCCGTGAGGGTTCATATTGTAAAAGCAGTTCTGATAGATAAGAAGGCCCAAGACCGTTAAGACACTTAAAAACCATTAGAAGAACCTTAAAATGGATCCTGAAACATACGGGGAGCCAATGCAATGATTCTAAAACTGGTGTCATGTGCTCCCGCCTCCTGGTCTTCGTCAGGACACGTGCTGCTGAGTTTTGTAGAAGTTGTAAGCCTGAGATGCTCTTTTTAGGAAGACCAGAAAGCAGGGCGTTGCAGTAGTCTATCCTACTGGTGATAAAAGCATGCATCAACGTCTCCGTATTGGCCCGGGAGAGAATGGGGCGGACTCTGGCGATGTTCTTTAGATGATAAAAACCTATTTTTGTGATATTTTTAATGTGTGGGATAAAAGTCAGCTCAGAGTCAAAAATCACACCCAGGTTCTTCACTTGTTCAGATGGATTAAAAGACAGAGATTGTAATTTCGGTAAAAGCTTCTCTCTCTGGGCCTCAGGACCGATGACTAAAACTTCAGTTTTGTCCTGGTTGAGCTGGAGAAAGTTCTCTGCCATCCAGGATTCGATGTCTAAAATACAGTTAAAAAGTGCATCCATTGACCGAGAGTCATCCGGAGACACGGAGATGTACAACTGTGTATCATCAGCATAACTGTGAAAGTTAACCCCGTGTCTCCTGATGACACTGCCAAGAGGGAGCATATAAAGATTAAAAAGCACTGGGCCTAAAATAGAACCCTGGGGCACACCAAATGTAATCCCATGGAGGAACAGGTATCCAAACTCACCATGAAAGTCCTGTCTGTGAGGTAGGATGTGAACCATCTATGTACAGCACCAGAGAGGCCGATCTGTTGTAAACGAGTTAAAAGAACAGTGTGGTCTACCGTATCGAAGGCAGCACTTAGATCCAGTAGAACCGACCCTGTGAACTTCTGTTTATCATAATTTACTCTAAAATCATTTAAAATCTTCAGAAGGGCCGTCTCGGTGCTGTGGTTCACCCTAAAACCAGACTGAAATTTCTCTAGGACATTATTAGTGTTTATAAAATCATTTAGTTGATTTAAAACCAACTTTTCTAAAATTTTGATTAAAAAATGGTAAGTTGGATACCGGTCGATAATTGTTTAATTCATTAAAATCTAAATTGCTCTTCTTCAACAGGGGCCTCACCACCGCCCCTTTAAAGGCAGCAGGAAAGACCCCCGTCTGAAGTGAACCATTCATCAGGGTTAAAATCTCATCACTAAAAGATCCATAGAATTGTTTAAAGAACGAAGTTGGAATAGGGTCCAGAACACATGTGGTGGGTCTCACTGAGGAGAAAACTTTATCAAGAGTCTCAGCTTCTACCAGGACAAAGCTGTCCAGTTCCTCTGGTATAGACACACATTCAGATTTATCTAAGACCTTGCAGAGTAGGGCTGGACGATATAGAAAAAAGGTACATCAATAATTATTGAAAAATATTTTTGAATTGTAGGAAATATTTTACGTGCACCCCTGGCCATTTCATTTTTGGTCATTAGATTTTTTTCTCCGCCTCTTCTCGCTGCAACATCTTTAGGTCTGCCACAGATGACTATTGTAGTAGTGGACTAATCGTGTCATTCATTAAGGTTTAGCTTATTGCACCAGGATGCTCTAGTATACCATCATTAGCTTCTTGTCTGAAGTGTGATCAGCTATGTGACATCTAATAATAAAGACAAGATGATAGCTTACCAAACTACTTTAACTTTGTAACCCATTAACTCATTCGCTGCCAGCCGTTTCTCACCGTTTTTACTGTTTTTTTAAGAGTGACAGAACGTTGCGCGCTAGCATGATGTCGACGCCAAAACGACCAAAACAAAGCAGAGACTCACCTCTTACATCAGCAAGAAGCCGCGTGTTTCGAGCGTTATCCGTTCTTTCATAATCCGTTGTTGAATTGTGATCGGCAGAAGCTTTTCCGGTTCGTGCCTCACTTTTTTTACAGCAGCGGCCCAAAACGATCTCCTAACACACGGATGTTCTGCTTCCTGATCACGTGACGTGTGACGTATGTGGATGAAGATCGGCTTTAGAGCAGAGATAAAGTTTGTTCTCACGGTGCGGGGGCTCGTTCTGACGCCCACACAGTAAAAAATGTAAATTGGCAGTGAATGACTTAATGATGATGAGGGTGCCATCTATTAGTTCTTTTTAAAACACAGAGAGGTTTTATTTACCTGCAACGTTTACGGCTGCAAACTTCGTCAGGCTGACGCAGATGGTGGCGTCACTTCCTTCTCCGTTTATCCACTAGCAACAAGAGGACAAACACATACAACACGCTTTAAAGACCTGCGGATACCCGACATGGGCAATAAACAAAGGAAAACAACAAACAACAACAGAAAGAAACAAACAACCAAAGCGAAGAACCAGAAACCCAGAAAGACAAGAACCAAAACCAGTGATAACCCTACAGGGGTGGACCCTTAAAGAGCCCGAGCGCCAATGGCGCTAAATTTTCTCATCGGGCGGTAAATACATGACGACTTACCGCCCGGGTGGCGCCCAAGCCTTATTTGTCGTTTACACACCGGCTTTCACCTACATCATGGCCCCGCCCTGTAGGAAGCCGCCGTTTTCGTTTTGCGCGCGTGAACCTGCGCGCCTCTAGCCACGTACTGCACGATTCTAGTTATAGTCACGTGAACTATAAGTTCACTATTAAAGACAAAGTGGAACCACGCTAGAAACACACAAGCACGCAGGGAGATGGCGCCGCCACAGGGATGGGATTTCTTGATGAAATCTCCGGCAAAACGCTTTAAAACTGGCGAGGAGAAGCGAGACAGTTCGACACGGTATGAAGCAGAGAAGCGTGTGCGTAGGTGGAACAATTCTTGGAGGTTTAAAGAAGACGGGAGGCGCAGAGATTGGCCGTGTTCGAGATGAGCCAGTTCTGCGCAGATTAGACCAGCGGTGATCGGCGAGCGGTGCATGTCGGTTAGATTTGCGTCCGAATTGACCCGACTTGCTCTGACGTCATGCATACGTAGGCAACGATAACCTCGTGAGATCAAGGCGGCTGCAGATTTTGGAGCAAGGCGCTGCAGTTGCTCTCCCTCGGCTGCAAAACCTAGAGGATGACGGGAAACGCCTGGCTCTCACCTGATCTAAGATCTGATTGGTTCATATTCTGATCCAAACATCCGGTGGTAGAACATGTAATGTTAGTTGGTCACATGTATTCTGTAAGTCATGTTACGTTGATGATGATAACTATATAGGCCATAAAGAGAAATGTGTTTTGTGTTCTTTTGTCACGTTTCCTATGAGCACACTGAAGCTACAGCTGATAACCTTTACTTATTATTACAGTCATGTTTTCATATACAATATATGATATCCACAAGCATGTGAGGATGTGTTTCAGCTGCTAACAGGCACCAGAATTAAAATAAATAATTAAACAAGTGTGAATGCTAACGCGATATCTTCATCCATCGTCACCAGTGTTGGGCAAGTTACTTCCAAACTGTAATGCATTACTTATTACTTGTTACCCTCATTTTAAAGTAATTCATTACATTACAATATTACAGATTTTAAAATGTAAGGCATTACACTACTTTTGCATTACTTTAAGTTACTTTCACCAAAACAACTTCAGTATGAATCTGGTCATGTGACGCTCAGTGAGCTCATGACATATATGTGGAAGGTGATGTGGTGTCTGAGCTAGGGTTGCTGTTAAAAACAGTCAGATATAATAACAGTGCTTTAAAATGATTGTTTACTAAATAAAAGCAACAACAATCTGTACTCTCAGCACGCTGCCATCTTAGATTAACTGAGCATGGAGTGAGGTGGTGGGGGCTCCAAGCCTATATTTGCCCTGGTCCCCAAATGCCTTGATACGGCCCTGGATGTGGGACTGACTCCTGGGCTGATCTGATTCTATCACATGTATAAATATTAAATACTTATATATTATTGCTTTTCACTGGTAAAAATGTGTATTGGGGATAAATCTACCTACTTTTTCTTTTCAAGCACTTTGTTTTGTTTTCTTGGTTTTATTAGAATAACTTCCGGCCCTTTCTCTCTCTAACCTTCCTGCATGCTGCATGTTTTCTCCGTCTTCCAGAAAAACTGTAAACTAGATTTCCTGCTTTCTAACTAATCAGCCAAAGGGATCTACCCAACGCAAAAAAAAAAGCTTAATATGCGCTGCGCTCCAGCAGCAATGAGTTGAAATCACCGGGCGAGGGCACAGATTATGAACTCAGCTGAGGCAAAGCACATCAGGAAAGTACAGAAAGTACTGAGAATATGGGCTGATATGAACGATCGCAAGTGAATTCTTTTGTTTTGGTGGAGCGATTTTGTGAATATAACAGCGGCCGCGTGCAGGACGCAGCTGGAGTATTTGAGCCGTCACCGCTGCGTCCTCTCTGCTCATAGAATGCCCGCAAAGCTGAGTCCATAAATGACGTCATATATGTGGATACTGGATCTTTATTTTGGGCTTTCCCCAATTTGTCGCGCATGTCTCATTGAAAATGGAGGAGAGGCGATGTCGCCTCCCGTGTGTCGAGCCCATTAAACGCCGGCTTTCAGCCACTCCCGCTGCTGCTTCCGTCTGCTCTCGTCTGTTTTCCAGGCGAGCCGCTGCTCAACTCGAACACGGCCATTCTCTGCGCCTCCCGTCTTCTTTAAACCTCCAAGAATTGTTCCACCTACGCACACGCTTCTCTGCTTCATACCGTGTCGAACTGTCTCACTTCTCCTCGCCAGTTTTAAAGCGTTTTGCCGGAGATTTCATCAAGAAATCCCATCCCTGTGGCGGCGCCATCTTCCTGCGTGCTTGTGTGTTTCTAGCGTGGTTCCACTTCGTCTTTAATAGTGAACTTATAGTTCACGTGACTATAACTAGAATCGTGCAGTACGTGCACGAATTGTACAAGTGCAGTACGTGGCTAGAGGCGTGCAGGTTCACGCGCGCAAAACGAAAACGGCGGCTTCCTACAGGGCGTGGCCATGATGTAGGTAGGGATGGGTACCTTTGACATTTGAATCGATCCGGTACTAATTCCCGGTACCTACGAGTCGATACCGGTACTTAACGGTACCAATTTTCGATACTTTTGAGTGTTTATTATTTTAATTCTCTTTTTATAATTAAATATATATTTTTCTCAATATATAACAATATTTGATAAATATCACGATAAATAACATTCAAGTTTGTATTTTAACATCGTCCTTGTAGTTTTATAAGCTGATAATTAAACTGAAGCAAACATCTTTACTGTGAACTAAATTTACTGTGTATCTTCATTCCTTTTGCCGTCCTTTTTCATTTGATTTTTCCTACTGGGAAGTTAGAATTTCCGAGGAGAAAGCGAACGCACCATTAGCTGATAACAATGGTGGCAATGGAAGCTAACATACCAAGCTAGCGTTATCTTAAACAGTTTATTTAGCTGCTGGAGCAGATTAAAACGATGATGCCTCAAACTTAGATCGTTGTCACTGGTTTTACCTTCACCCAATCACCCGTCGCATTTAGTAAAGTGAAGCCAAACTTTAGAGAGCGTTCATGTTCTTCTAGTCGGAAATTCGGAGTTCCGAGGAGAAAGCGAACGCACCATTAGCGAAACAGAAGCTAACAAGTCAAGGTAACGTTATCTTAAACATTTTATTTACCTACTGGAGCAGATTAAGATGAGGATGTCTCACTTAGATCGTTGTCGCTAGTTTCATCACCCAGTTACCCATCACATTTAGTGAAGTGGACCCAAGCTTTAGCGTGCGTTCTTTCTACTATGCTTGCTCTGTTTACAACGGGCTCGCAGGGACCGGCGACATAACGCTCTTGCGCATGCGCAACTGTCTTGGCAGTACCGAAACGAGGCACCGTTTGAAATGACGTGAATCGGTGTTCGGTCGGTTCTATGGAATTTGGTCGGTACCTTAAAAAGTACCGAATTCGGTACTCATCCCTAGATGTAGGTGAAAGCCGGTGTGTAAATGACAAATAAGGCTTGGGCGCCACCCGGGCGGTAAGTCGTCAAGTATTTACCGCCCGACGAGAAAATTTAGCGCCATTGGCGCTCGGGCGCTTTAAAGGTCCACCCCTGAGCTAGCTCTGTGGTCACGTGGGTCTGATGCTCATTAATTATACAGAATTTTAGGCTTTTGAGTGTAAACTAGATCATTTAAACCAAAAACATGTTCTGGTACCAGGCTGTAAACATGTTTATTTATGCTGTGAAATTGGTATTTTTAACATGGGAGTCAATGAGGATTTGCTCGCTTCTGACACCAGCCCCTAGTGGACGAGGGTGGAACTGCGATTTATTTCATTTCCACGTTTGCTTCAAATTTTCACCCGCAGTGTGGGGGCTTGGTTGGACATGATGATGAGCTGACAAATTTTATGTTGTTTGATTTAATTTTTTTTTATACAAACTAACAAGTACAGCAACGGTGTAGCTATTCTTTTCTACTTCTTAGTTGAATTAGCAGACTCCAGGCTTCCAGGGCGCACTGCTGCCCTCTGCTGGTTCTTTCAGGCTACAGCCAGAGTCCAAACGGGTAACGTGGAGCTCGTATGCCCATAAACACCTACTGTATTTTAAGATGGTGGATGGCCATGGAGCACCGACCACAGTTTATTTTAAAATGTATAATTTCAAGTTGAGAGGAATATTTAGAATTGATGTTGGTGAGAAATATTAGTGAAAATGGACACGTTTGTGAACAGGAAACACAGGATTTGATAGTAAACAGGTTAAAAATATTACACACTGGGGCTTTAAAACTCGTATTAAATCCGCTGTGCTGACGCACTTTAACCACTTAGTCGCGCTGCTCTTTAGCTGATGTGGGATTTATTTACTGGATGCTAACATCACATCACACTCACGGAGTAACACACACAGGCGCTCTGCTGCTACAGTCAGTGGAAGGTTATCATCTGGTGTAAAAAGGCGTTCATCACAATTCCCAGATCACGTTTTATTCCACGAAAATCGTCCGAATCCACATTAATCTGGGTGCTAGCTTTACTAGCATGTTGTGCTAGCGTTAGCATGTGGGACGCTAATGCTAGCACGCTGCTAATGCCCGTAAATGAACGTGTACAGTAAAGTTAGCCGACATTTTAGAGTGATATGAAGCTTACCGCTCTGCTGCTGTGTCGAGCTGGGTCCAGCCAGCCGCGGGGCCTTTCTGCTGGGCTAAACTAGTTCGTGTCGCACCGCCACGGCTCAACAAAAGCCACCACACCTATAAAACACACTTTTGTTGCCTTTTCTAAGAGATGCTAATGACTCCAACTTGTTGTTTCCGTTTCGGATCTTTATTCCGGGTTACTGTTGGCCGCAGCCCACGTCTTAACTCCAGCAGAAACACCGTTAACGATCTCCGATCACACTAGCTCGTTTTCTTCTAAACAACCGAACCGGAACTCTACACACAGCCGGCCAAGAACAGCCCTTCAACATAAAAGTCCAACCACAACAAATCCCAACCCGTTACACTACTGTACAGCAACGTAAGAAGTGACACATACAGCCTATATTTGAACACTTATGCTAACCATAATCACAGTTTGAAATAATTAAAATATCATGAAACGTTAAATTTTACATTATTTTGAAAAGGCACTGGCTTCTTCCTCTCTAGATGCGGTGCTTCGCACAGTTCGCGAAGAAGGGTATCGCTCATCGACATATAAATATTGGACAATGGGTTTCCATAGGCTCCAATAACACATTTTTGAGGCTAAATGGGAGGCGGCCACCACCGCCATTTTGACCGTGTCACAGGTTCCGTCAAGCCCAGACAATTCCACAAAAGGGAAGAGAGGTGGAGCTGAGGGTGGGGCTGTAAGGCTGGGATCAACTGACGACACCCGGTCGAACTAGCTACAAGCTAACCTGAAGCTAACGCGGAGGTGGGAGCTAAGCTAACGGAGGTAGCAACCTAGCTACAACCGGAGTTAACTGTGCACAACACCAGAGGTTCTGAGTCAGAGATACGCCGGGCTGGCCGCTGGGTAAAACCGGGTGGAACACAGAGTTCTCCTCAAAGCTGCAGAAAGCCGGCAGCCCGTGCAGCAGACAGAAGCCGCGATCAGACAGAGATGCGCTGAGCTGCGGGGAGGTGAGAACCGGGTGGAAAACATCGGTCTCCCGAGAGCTCGACAAGCCGATAGTGGGAACCCAGCTCCACCAACATGTTATATTTCAACCCATTTTCTAAAGTGCAGCATTATGTTAAATGCACTGGGTTTTACCCTATTACATTTACATTTCATGGTTAAACAGTACATGTTAAAATCTAAGCTCAGCTCGGCAGTGACCTAAAATACATAAATATAATTTTACTTACCGAAAAAAATGAAGTGGAGACTCCTTGGACGCTCTATTAGTGCAATTAATGCCACAGCAAGTCATTTTGTCCAACAATTGCACAAATAATATCCAAACAAGAATACACACACACAGAGACTCAAAATCCCGAAACAGTTTCCAAGCCAGACCGAGGCTCTACTGAGGCCTTTCCCCGGAGCTAGCTCTGTGGTCACGTGGGTCTGATGCTCATTAATTATACAGAATTTTAGGCTTTTAATACACTTAAACAGAAGAGTGAGAAAAACATTCACCCCCTCAGAGTTGTCATGAGTGTAAACTAGATCATTTAAACCAAAAACATGTTCTGGTACCAGGCTGTAAACATGTTTATTTCTGCTGTGAAATTGGTATTTTTAACATGGGAGTCAATGAGGATTTGCTCGCTTCTGACACCAGCCCCTAGTGGATGAGGGTGGAACTGCACTTTTTGGTACTTCCAGGTTGGGACCAGTTTTTGAGCCGCATTGTGGGGGCTTGGTATCACTGCAGACATAGATATCATATATTAACTAGATCCCCTAACTGGGAATCGACAGCGGCCTTACATGGCGGCCATCTTACTTCGGACAGCAAACCGTTCTCTAGCTGAGGGTGAGTGCACGGCTCAAATAAAAATACTTATAACTCGGTGAAATATTAACGGATTTACATACGGTTTGCCTTATTACAAAGCGTATGATACATAGACTTGACGCGGGAGACTTACACAAGTTGAAATTACCGCTATTACTTTAGAAACACGACATAAATGTGAACAATGTGTCCCGGCTAAGCTATTTTGTGCGTTAGGTTGAGAGAGAGACCACAATCAATATTGTTATAGGGTTCGTATGATTCAATGAAACTAAGAAGTGTACGTAAACCTGATGTTTGTCTAAATGGCCGTCTTGGTGGATGTCTTAGTGTTTATTAGCTGTCTAACTTGACTCAGAGAAGACGAGGCTGCCGTGGCCGCGCCGCTCACCGACAATGTTTTACCTCAGTGGAAGCTGAGGGTAAAATTGCCCTTGTTTTCCAGACGGCTTACTTTGTTAAAAAGTGTAAAAAACTTAGATTAAAGTAATTTAAAATAGCAGAAATTGCTGGCTTTGTTTTTACAGAAATACACGTGAAACCCAACAAGCATGCTTGACCTTTGTGCTGCCTATGGACGATGTCTTCAACCACGACAACGTGGGATCACCTTTCATCCGTAAGATTTAATAATAACAAACATTTAACTGTGTTAGGCTGATAAGTCTCTGTCACCTGCTTTGGTTTTAACTGCTTTTTAGAAATAACAGCGATGGAAAAGGTTAAGATCTATCAGCTAACTGTGATTTTAATAAGTTTAATTGCTTGAATTCAAGATTTCTTGGTTAATCAATCATTGCATATTTCTGTCTTCACACCTTTTGTTTAACTATTGTTCGTCTTATGTTCATGTTAAAGGAAAAGGCTGTAAGCTATTTACAATGATTTATTAAGCTGCCTACATGTTGTCACTTGTTTAAGATTTCCCAAAGATGGAGAACGAAGGAGGCAGTGGGAAGTCGCGATCTTCCTCAGAGCTGACGCTCAGCGGCGTCACGATCAAAACCGTCAGCAGGTAAAAAACCTTCCCCGTGTTTCAAAAGAACCTAAAAAAGCCGTCAGAAGAAAAACACCAAAGATGTTTGTAGTCTTTAGAAAAACTGCTGACTCATCAAATCCCCCTGATAAATAAATACATGAATAAATGCCACACTTACTCATCGTGATTACTTGTTAGTTACTTGTTAGGTAGTCAAACTATAGTTCCTGTCTGATTTCTCACCTGACACCATGTTGTTCTACAGGCCTGTGTAAAGTACACTCTCCAGTTACATTGGTAACTGTAATCTCAGGGTTTGTTGTGCGGCGAGCCATGACCCAGCTGTCCTGTGATGTCTGCCGTGCCAGCCTGGTGATGATGCTGCATCTGCCTGTGATGACCACCGCTAACATTTGCTGTCTCTGAAGAACAACGGGGTCTTGTGGTCCCATCTGAAGGTACTGTGAGGGTCATCAGAGCAGCAGAGTGGCCATTCGCCAGGCATCAGTGGGCAGACGACCACAGCCCATCAAACCACTGGAGGTCGTCTACATTGTGCACAAGAGGATCGGGTCAGAGGACGTGTTTTTGCTCGGGGAGCTCATCAGTGGGACACAGAGTCTCACTCCCGTACACTGTTGACATCTGTTGTCTCCCTGTTATTTAAGCTGAGGATGCAAGATTAGCAACTGTTAGCTTTCGGTGTGACAGCGTGAGACAGAAGCTCCCAAAAGCTGTCCTTTTCAAAGGTCAGTAGGAAATCACAATGTGCTTCTGTCTTAGATTTGTTATTTTTATAATCACAAACATGTATAATCTGTAATAAACACGTTTTTCATAACTGTCAGTCTGTCATTCATTTACTCTTTAGTTTTTGACGTGGTTATTTAGCCCTTTAACTCACAATTATCCCAGTTTTCTCTTCTCAAACTTTCATTCTAAATGGGTTTCAGGCTGAAAGTGGAAATAAATATAAATTATAATAATAACCTGCCAAAGCAAGTATATATTAGGTGCATATTACTTGCAAATATTAAAGTCAAAGTAAATAAAATATATTCTGTATATCTTCAGTTGTCTTTTTATGAAATATTGTCTCCGTCATTGAGGTTCTAGAGTTGTTTTGTTCTTTGGACTGGGTGTTTACATTTAGTTTGCTGCTTCTGTGTATTTATTTATTTTTTGTTTTACTATTTTCTGTCAATTAAATCAGGTATTTGAGTTTTTATTCATAAGTTGATAAGTTTTAAGGTATCTTAAAACTTATATTTATGAGTTGACCTCAGTTAACAAACTACAGCTAGTTCATCAGAAGCACATCTTGTTGACATTAAAACAGTAAGTGTACGGGAAATTGACAGGATGGGGGGAAACCGCTGGAAAGTGGAGTGAAATAAGGGGAGTTTCCTGCTTAAACTGATATATTTCATAGCCATGTCTCTAATGTTTCTAAAAAATCAAACCGTTTGAAAATTGAGAAAGTTAGAGTTGTTTAAATAGTGCATGCACCACTAAACACCAGTGTTAGAGGAGGGCAGCTGTCCAAAGTAAGATGGCCGCCCCGTACGGACGTCAGGGTCCATTGACGAACGGCTCGGGTGAGGGATCTAGTTAATTTATATCTATGGCTGCAGATTCAGGCCGACTGCAGATTCAGGCCTGTACTGTCTTTGAGACAGCGCCGCAGTTGCCAACCCCTCCCTGAGCATAGGATCCATCAGGTAAAAGGTCAGGTCAGAGCAGGATCTAGGTTGAAGATGGGTGCAGTTTGTGGGTTTTAGACCATGAAAAGTTTGGAACCAACCTCGCCACACAGCAGGCCTTTGTTTTCCAGGAAAGTGGTCAAACAGGATCTGTCTCAAATGCAGGAAAGAAAACATCAACTATAAGAGCGTACGACACAAAACCGTGTAACAGTCAGGGTCCGACATACAATAGACTGGTTGGGCGGCCATCTTGGAAAAAAACTATTATGAATGTTACGTGCCCTCTGGCGTCTAGGAGCAGCGAGGGGAGAACACAGAGAAAATAACACAATGTAAAAAGGAATGAATTCAGAGGGACGGCGTCTGGTTATGATGCATGAATGCAGTTCAAAAGGTTTATTAACAGAAAGTTGGATAAAGGGTATTAAACTAAATAAACTCCCTCTGCTAAAACGGGGAGAAGACAAAATAACCAGCTTACAGCGGCTCTCTCTGGTTTAACCAGAGCGAGGAGACCAAAAGGGAAAAGGCCTATTCAAAACTCAGCCAGCTGTGGCAGTGTGAGTGTCCTGTCACAGTGTCCCGATTGATCATGCGCCCTGGCTGCTTGGCCAAGGGGTTGTCCCTTTGGCTGACTGGTTAGAGCGTATGACTCTCACCCGGGAGTCTGGGGATCGAATCCCGCCCGGGCCCTCGCTTCTCCACCTCGCCACATTAAGGTCAAAGGAGTTAGTTTCGAAGAGGCTTCTTTCCCGATCGGGTTCAGCTGGAAACCGCAGTAATCAGGAAGTAATTCTTGCTCTAATAAACTACTTTGTTATGATTCTGGCCAAGTTTGACACGTTTCTGAGTATTTACCAACATCCCTCAGAAAGCCACGCCCCCTCAGATACGAGATGTTTTTAACCTTAATGAGTATCTGATAGGAATGAGTGTAAACAACGATGAACTTGTTAAATCAACACATGCTGACATAAATGGATCATTGTAAGAACAATATTATACGCAGCGGCTAGATTCCTCACGCGTACTGACCGGCGCCAGCACATAACTCCAGTTCTCACACCCCTTCATGGGTCGCCCATCACTTTCAGGGTCCAATATAAAATATTGCTTTTTGTTTTCAAATCCCTCCATGGTCTTGCCCCCGTGTACTTATCTGATCTCCTGGTCGCACACTCAGGTCCTCCAGCCTGTTGCTCCTCGAGGTCCCGAAAGCGTGTAACAAGTCATGCGGACAAAGAGCTTTCTCTGTCGCCCGTCCTAAACTGTGGAACGAACTTCCAGTCGCAGTTCGACCGGCATCTACCTTGGCAGATTTTAAGTCTAGACTAAAGACACTATTTTACCCTTGCTTTCAACAGTTAGCTGTTATTCTGGCTTTTACTCTTATTTTATCGTCCATTGTAAGGTTTCATTGGTTTTATTGGTACTTTTTTATTGGCTTGTTTCTTATTGGTTGGCTGTATTTTATAGTACTGTTTTATGTTTTTATCTCTGTTATTGTGCGACTGATCAGCACTTTGGTCGGCCGTATGGCTGTTTTTAAAGTGCTCATAACTACAGGTGGTATGGTATGGTACATTCATTTCTAATTCAGTGATGAAAGCACAGATTATTCACACACTTGACTTAAACATCTTGTTCATTCATCACATCTGATTATTTAAGCTTATCAGTTGTAAAGTCATGGAGTCTTCCCTTGTTCAGAGTGAAGCATGATGACGTCTGGCGTTCACAGAGAGCGCAGGGCCTTGGGAGAGAGAGTGTGTGGATTTTTTGTCTTCTGTATGTAAACACGCGCTGAACAGAACCTTCTGGTTCTGAACGGCCACCTGGACAGTGGGTTTATGCTGTAGATGAAAGGTTAGCATGTTGATTAACATTAAGGTGAAAATGGACCCGTTTGGTACGTTACACAGCCAGCGAACGGGGTCGTCACAGCGTGGAAAGCTACGGAGACGCAAACGTCTGCAAAAAATAACGCCGCGCACGTGGTGCTAAAACCCTTTAGCAAGGTTGGCAGGTCTGAGAATAGAATAGAATAAAAACAACAATCCTTTATTATCCCACCAATGATTCATTCAGGTGTTCCACAGAGAAGGTGTAGGAGACTATTTCTGATTCAAACGGGTCACTCTGAGTTTTCATGCAGGCTAAACATGAAAATAATGATTAACAATGTTTTTCAGTGAACCACACCTTTAAAGGAGACCACTGAGTCCATGACCTCAGGAGGACAACAGCTACAACCCCTTCGCTGATGCCTGAGTACCACACAGCCTGCAGTACCACACAGGCCTGCAGTACCACACAGCCTGCAGTACCACACAGCCTGCAGTACCACACAGGCCTGCAGTACCACACAGGCCTGCAGTACCACACAGCCTGCAGTACCACACAGCCTGCAGTACCACACAGCCTGCAGTACCACACAGCCTGCAGTACCACACAGCCTGCAGTACCACACAGTCTGCAGTACCACACAGCCTGCAGTACCACACAGCCTGCAGTACCACACAGGCCTGCAGTACCACACAGCCTGCAGTACCACACAGCCTGCAGTACCACACAGCCTGCAGTACCACACAGCCTGCAGTTATTACAACGTTACGTCGTTTCTTTACTTCATTCCTTTTCACAAAGCCTGTTAGGTTTTGATGATTCCCTCAAAACTCAGCGTTTCTTCTTCGGACAACGAGGCGTAGGAGGAGAGCGGATAAGCTTCGCAGGAAAGCAGGAAGTTCCCACAAAGATGCCCGAGTGTTTTTCATTCCAAGGGTCAGGGTTAGAAGAGCTTCTCACACATCAGGGACACAAGACGGATGGCGTCAGTGACGCCTCTGCAGGTATCGACAGGAAGAAGAAGAGTACGTGTCATTCATCTTGTTCTGCTACTTTATTTCACGTTGCACTAAAATCAGCTGTACAAGATTAGCTCCGTGTTGAAAACGGAAACAACATTCAAGCTACAGCGGCCCTTCTCATCAGTCCATCACCAACACACACGTGGATAACGTCCAGAAGCACGGGCTCACGCAGCCTCAGGACTTGAGGAACACTTCAAACAGACTGGCGACTGCATGCATGCGGTAGAATATGCCGAAGGGAAGACCCATGTTCACAACCGCTGCCCACATGCTGAACTGGTAGAACAGAGTTTCAGTGTCATGGTCAAACTGGGGACGAGCGCCAAACGCAGGCATGATCCACAACTGTGAAGAAACAAGCCAAAAGATTACATTTGGAGAAGTTGAAACCGTCAACGTGAAGACCCCGGGGGAAGGACACTCACTATGATGTTGCACAGAAGCAGAAAGGCACACACCTCCCTCAGGACACGCCTCTTCCACAGCAGCGGCGGTGCTGCCGTCCCACCGCGGCGGGCTGCTTTCTCTGGCTCTGCCATCTCGAGGTTGCTCACACCCTTGCTTGTCTCCGTGACGTACGGATTCACCACCACCGTGTCTGGCTCCGCGTGGCGGTACGGCTCCCGGTGCAGACCTTCAACGATGAAGAAGTTCTGAAGGCCCAGCTGGATCACCATCAGCAGACCCCAGGCCAAGTTGAGTCTGTTCAAGTGGCCCTCGGCTCCGGTCGCTATCATGGCTATGATGGAAAAGTAACTGATGACGAACTGCCCCAGCGAGGATCCCACCAGCAGTCCCACGTCCAGGCTGCGGGTGGGGTTCCTCTCTTTCACGTGGTCCCTGTGATCCACCTTGAAAATGGCGCTGCCTATGATGGTGCAGACGGACATCATACTTGTTATGACGATATTCACGATAAAGTACATCATCACTGCGTTGACTTTGCCTTCCTCGTCCTGATCACTGGCTGATATCTCGATCTCGTAGATGATGAACGTTGCCAGGCCTGCGACCACCGTCACGGCTCCAACAGCAGGACCAACGAAGACGCCTCTCAGGTTGAATTTGATGTGGTGGCTGAATTCAGGGTTTACTCTTCCGACATTCTTCCACATGACATACACCATGGCGGAGGCAAAGAGGCAGTACTCAATGTTGAAGGGGTATAGGTAGTAGTAGGCCTCCTTAAAGACGCTACAGGAAGTGTGACTACAAGTGCAGGACTCGTCTCCATAACCAGCTGCAAGGCAAGAAGCAGAAGTTCAAATGGCGTCTGAGATCGGGTTGTTGCACAGCTCTAGCTGCCTTGCTCACCTCTACTAATGTACCAGCTACGCCCGAAGAGTTTAGTAGTGTTGCTGGGGAAGTCAGGGACTGTTGTCTGGTGAAGGGACTCCTCTGCGACCTCGGTCATCCACAGAACCAGATTTGTGGACAGCGTCAGCATCAGACCACAGCTAGGATGAGAAAACACATAGAAAATTCATCTGAAAGCTTAGAAAGTTAAGCTCGATGACGAAGAGTAGCTCTTACCGTGAAATGCTTTTCTGGCGTTGCACGCAGTCTTTTGAATGAATCCAAAGAAAATATGTCTGCAGGTGAAATTTACCGTGTAAACATTCTGCAGCCATCCAGAGTGAACTCGGTAGCGTTCCTGATTACCTGCACCAGCACAAAGACCAGCTGCACCACAGGGAAGGCAACCTGGACAGCCGAGTCGCAGTGGAGGAATCCCACATAGCTGGCGATCTTGAAGATGTCCATGATGATGCTGAGCATCCCAAACAGCAGAAGTCCACCTACACAACAAAGAGCAGTGGGTAGGAAAATCACTCATGACGATGGACTTAAGGGCTGCACAGCGGCGTACCTCTGAGCCAGACTGGTCCAGCGTGCTCATCCCTGAAGACAACAGCGTTCTCCGTCTTGGCTGTGTGAATGCTGTAGTACATCATCCAGGCGGATCTGAAGAGCAGGAGGACGACGAGGAAGAGCTGCAGGTCTGGGAAGCTGATGGTAGTTTTGCCAGAAGAGCCGCTGCTGACCAGGGAGCAGCCCAGCATCAGAATGTTCAGACAGATGACACCGGAGAGCATCCACCCCCAACTCCGGCCGGTTTCCCCCACAGCTTGGCTGGAGACAGTGGTCTTGTCTTCGGTTGTGCTCCCGGCTGCATTCGTGTGGTTGGACAGCTGCACCTCTGCCATCTCTCTGTCCTTGGTGGTTGCCGTGCAGGGCTCACAGAGACCACCGCTGGTCCAGCATTCACACGGATCCACAGGATTGATGCACATGGCTCTTCTCTCGACTATTTATTGAGAAGTGGGCTGTATATCTGGAAGCAGACGTGACAGGTTCAGTTAGGAGCCCCATAAAAGGCCGTTCCCACCCGGTGTGAAACGTTTGCTCCTCATAACTGCCACAGTAGACGTACACCCACAGCGTGATGTCTGTCTTTTCCGTAAAAACATTCACGTTTTGGCTTTCTAAAACGCTCAAGAGCAAAATGAAGGAATCTTTTATAAATCCACACTAAACATGTGAACTCACCTGGTGAGCTGAGGTCCTGCCAGGCGTCTGAACTGCTGCAGCTTTTATTCAAGCATGAAACGCTGCTGTTAATGTGCAGAGTCAGAAGTGTCTCTGTGTTTTCAGCAGCAGCAAAGTATCCTCAAACAGAGTGTGTTTACCCTAAATATTGCTGTACAGGTAAAAAAGTACTTCTTGGAACAGCCTCTTCTCGTGTATTTGAAAATGCAAGAATCAAGTTGCTATTCAGATGACCTGCAGGACGTATAATAGCTCAAGAAACATTCTGATGGTCACACATTGTGAGAAGGTGGATTAGATGTTTATGGATAAAAGGCTTCATCCTCTCTTTGAGTCCAGGAATGTTTCATAGCGTTGTGTTTACACCTTCATCCTTTCTGCAGCTGCAGAGTGAGGACCTCACACAGCCAGGCCACATGGGTGTCTTCTCCGCTGAAGGCCACAGCACCTATCTCTTCCATTCCTGGAGGAAACACATTTGGAGAGTCAGGGCTGTTTGACTTGCAGGTTTCTGATTAATACCGTACCTGAGATTAAAGCGGCGGTGTTACCAGGTGTGACCAGGTGTTACGTGTCAGCAGATGTGACTAGGTGTTACCAGGTGTGACCAGGTGTTGTTACTAGGTGTTACCAGGTGTTACTAGGTGTTACCAGGTGTTACCAGGTGTTACTAGGTGTTACCAGGTGTTACCGTTACCAGGTGTTAGGTGTTGGCAGGTATTACCAGGTGTCACCAGGTGTTACTAGGTGTTAGGTGTTAGCAGGTTTTACCAGGTGTTAGCAGGTATTACCAGGTGTTACCAGGTGTTAGGTGTTAGCAGGTGTTACCAGGTGTTAGCAGGTATTACCAGGTGTTACCAGGTGTTACTAGGTGTTACCAGGTTTTAGCAGGTATTACCAGGTGTTACCAGGTGTTAGCAGGTATTACCAGTTGTTACCAGGTGTTACCAGGTGTTACTAGGTGTTACCAGGTGTTAGGTGTTAGCAGGTATTACAGGGTGTCAACAGGTGTTACTAGGTGTTAGGTGTTACCAGGTGTTAGCAGGTATTACCAGGTGTTACTAGGTGTTACCAGGTGTTAGGTGTTAGCAGGTATTACCAGGTGTCACCAGGTGTTACCAGGTGTTGGGTGTTACCAGGTGTTAGCAGGTATTACCAGGTGTTACCAGGTGTCACCAGGTGTTACTAGGTGTTACCAGGTGTTACTAGGTGTTACTAGGTGTTATTAGGTGTTACCAGGTGTTACTAGGTGTTACCAGGTGTTAGGTGTTAGCAGGTTTTACCAGGTGTTAGCAGGTATTACCAGGTGTTACCAGGTGTTACTAGGTGTTACCAGGTGTTAGCAGGTATTACCAGGTGTTACTATGTGTTACCAGGTGTTAGCAGGTATTACCAGGTGTTACCAGGTGTTCGCAGGTATTACCAGGTGTTACTAGGTGTTACCA
>NC_091742.1:100850590-100890590 GCF_043380555.1 Nothobranchius furzeri | reverse complement strand
CACCACGGTGCAGCAGGCTCTGCACACCGGCGTTGGATGGGTTAGGATTCATTGATAACTAATCAAACATCACTAAATTAAGCCAGATTATCCTTGTAATCCCAGACTTCAGATCTTTCCTAAGACACCTAATTAGACTCCTGATACCATCCACGATCATGTTTCGTTAGTTTCGGTCGATGTTATCTGGAATAATCATCAGCTGGAGACACAGAAACAGATTTTTATACACTACATTTTGCTCCTGTGTCTTATTAATAACAAGTGTTGGTTCCCTGGCTACCCAGAGCTCCTATTTCCAGAGTCAATGGGATATTAATATTAATGACTCATAGTTTGATGGGACATTATACTTTGTTCATGTTTTATTGACTGTTTATTAATTGTGACCTCTTCCAAAACGTTACATATGGGTTTTCAGTTTTTATGTTAAGACATTGAATGACTAAATTGGGTCATGGTGACTTTTCATAAATGGCAGTTCAGAGCTGAAAACAATCACATGCTTACCTATTAGTGATTTTCTAAACAGAAGCGCGAGGCGTTGGTGTTTACCTCCAAACAGACTCAGTCTAAAAACAGCTGGGATGGAAAGACAGCACTTGCTTCAAAAGGTTTTAAATAACATCATAACAGAGGAAACCCTGACTTACACACACCTCTGCACCTGCAGCTGCTAATCGTCACCTCAGCTGACTTTTCTTCCCGGTATCTTTTGGTGCCAACGTAAGGTGCCTGGACTATGACTACCACACGCCTCTGGACATGGCCGCCACACAGAGTCACATGGATTGTGTCTGCTACCTGGAATCCATTGCTGCCAAGCAGACAACTCTCAATCCCAAGTTGTTGGGCAAACTTAAGGACCGAGCATGTCGCGATGCCGAACGAAGAATTAAAGAGTGCTTGAAAATGCAGAAGAAGCACCGCACCGTTCCAAAGCTTGGGACCTGCCACAGCAAAGGCCCTATCACCACGTGTCTTTAGGTCCGTTCTTGGGACCGAGAGGAGCACGAGCTTCTCCGAGCGGAGTGACCGTGCAGGGGTGTACGGTTGAAGCAGTGACACCAAGTATGGAGGGGCCAGACCATTTAACGTTTTAAAAACCAGTAAAAGTATTTTAAAATGAATCCTAACATCAACGGGCAGCCAATGAAGAGCAGCCAGGACAGGAGTTATGTGGTCATACTTGTACCTGCCCTCTAAAAATCTGGCAGCAGCATTCTGCACCATTTGCAACCGGGCTATTGAGCCCTTGCTCACACCGAATAAAACAGAGTTGCAGTAGTCCAATCGCACCGTAATAAAAGCATGGACTACCGTCTCAAGATCGTGTCGTGACAAAAATGGTTTGATCTTTGCCAACTGACGAAAGTGGAAAAAGGAGGAGGAGATCACTCCATTGATGTGGGTGTCAAAACTAAGGGCGCTATCCAGTTTAACACCAAGATTAGTCACCGATGTAGACAGCTGTCCATTAAATGACCCGCAGTCAGTTAGGGAAGAGCCACAATGTCTGCTTGGAGCAAACAATATAGCCTCTGTTTTCTGATCATTTAGGCTCAGAAAATTTTCACTCATCCAGGTCTTGATCTCCCTCAAACAGTTAGTAAGAACACAAATAGAGAGACCACTTGACGTGTTCAGAGGCAGGTACAGCTGACAATCGTCAGCATAAAGGTGGAAGTGAACTCCAAGCTCACGACAGATGTCACCTAATGGCAGAATGTAAACAGAAATCAACAGAGGTCCCAATATCGAGCCCTGTGGTACCCCCCAGGGTAGATCAGAGTACTCTGAGGAATAACTTCCCATCCTTACACACATTTTTCTATTTGTCAGGTATGATCTGAACCAATCCAGGGCCAACCCAGAAATCCCAGCATAATGATGTAGACGGTGAAGCAGCACTTCATGGTCTATCGTGTCAAAGGCCAACACATTCTCACACCCAAAGCGTCAAAATATGACGCGTGTGACCAAGCCTCAATATATGACGATTCAGGACGCCCCAGCGCATCAGGAGACAACAATCAGGGACACACTGATGACGCACCATCCCAGAGTGTCGGTATCCGACGCCGGTGGTGAGACAGACATTAGAACGACTTGTGAACTACTTAACCTTCCCCTCACCCCAATCCTAACCTTAAGGTCACAGTTACTGACCTTAAGGTTAGGATTGGGGTGAGGGGAAGGTTAAATAGTCGAATAATGTCCGCGTGACCGCAGGAGGTTAAATAGTCGAATAATGTCCGCGTGACCGCAGGAGGTTAAATAGTCGAATAATGTCCGCGTGACCGCAGGCGTCAAATACTGACGCCAGCGGAGCCACGTGTCCCTGCGTGTGGGAAAGAGCCTGAGTTTGTGTGTGAGGTTGAGAGGATACGCCTGGATACAGTCAGAAAGGTATTGTGAGGGTCTACTGGAAATGTCTGGAGGAGTCACCTGTCAGAAAGGGCTTCAGTTTGAAACTCTGGCAGAACTTTGAACCTGTTCTAGGGGAGGTGGGCGACATTGTGTCTGAGTGGACCACGGTCTGTGCTGCCATTGTCGAGGTGGCTGCCTGGAGCTGTTGCTGCAGGGTGGTCTGTGCCTGTCAAGAGAGAAAGCCCTGAGCCCGATAGTGGACATCGGCATTGAAGGATGCTGTCAAGATGAAGAAGGAGTCTAACCGGGTCTTTTTAGCCTGTGGGACTCCAGAAGCAGCTGATAGGTACCGGGAGTCCAAGTGGAATGCAGTGTAGATGGCTCTTGAGACAAACAACCTGGGCATAGCAGGGATTTGGTGAGGTCATGAAAAAATTTTTTGTATGAGTTTGAGGAGATTCTGGTCCACCATCCGGCATCTCAGGAGGGGGAAATTGTGCACTATCAACACTGTTTAGGTTGGAGAACGTGCGCTGCTGGCCTAAACTCGGGATGCTGTGGGTAGGTGGGCGGGGTACTATGAAGACCTCCTCAATCCTCCTGGCACCCCTTCCAGTAAGGAAATAGTCTGTGTACTTTGGGTCAGGCTCTTCAATCTCTGGTGATGAGGTCACCAAGGTGGTCAAATAGCTCTTCAGTGGAAGGGGTAGATGAGATTTGCCCAGAGTTCTGTAAGACTCTGCATGTTGTGAGGCTGTGCTGGGTGAGGTGGCTCAGCAATAGTGCATGGATATTGAGGGAAGTTTGACTAGATTGGCAAACCAAAGTGGTGCTCCTCCTAATTAAAAAGGGAAGAGAATGAACATTCAGCATTGGAGCGTCAAACCTCATATTCACCTCATATGTGGTTTTTATCCTGCCCATGAAACACTGGATCTATACCCTTAGCAATGTGCTAAAGAGCTTATTGGACTTCACCCATCCAATCCGCATGTGTTTTGTGGACTTGAAAAAAGGCATTCTCCTAGAGTTTGGTGTACCAGGCCTCTTGATAGGGGCTATTTGGTCTCTGTATGATCTGTTTCAGAACTTGGTCCACAGTGCCAACAGTAAGCTGAGCTTTCCCCATTAAGAATTAGTTCGTTATCACAGATTCTGTTCATACTGTAACCCAGAAGCTAGAACCTTAATGAGGTATTAACTAACTGGCTTACTAATATGATCCATCCTCAATTTAGATAAAATATAAAATATAAATTAAGGAAATTAACAATACTAATTAATAGATATCTAATTAACTAATAGATAATTTCATAATGAATTATTGGAAGGGTGAATAACTAAAATAACGAGTTTAATATTAAACATCGGTTAAAACAAGAATCTTGAACATCCCTAACAGAAACAGAAGAGGAAAGCTGTATACTATTGGTCCAGGTGGGAATCTGAAATTTCATTGGCTGAGAGAAATAAGTCCCGCCTCCGCGAAATAAAACCGTGCGACGCAGCTGAGCGAGAGGAGAGACAAACGGCTGTGCAGCACGCAGATACAGAAAGCAAAGACTGAGCGGTTAGAGAGAGAGAGAGAGAGAAAAAAAAACAACGGTCGAGGTCGTGAAGAACCCTGATTTGGGTGCCGCATAGATAGAGGGAGAGGCGGACTTGACTCCTTCTAATAAGAGCTAGGAACTTGGAACCAACGCGGTGAGTAAAGAAAAAAGAAGAGAAAAAGCTAACGATGCAACTTAAAAAAAAAAGGAAACTTAAATAGCTTATCAAATTAATTCCATTCTTATAGATTTGTGTGGAGACGACAGAGTGAACCAATCCTCTGTAGGAGGGAACCGTTGGAGCGCGTTGGTGAGTGAATGAGATTAAATTCAGTAAATTATTAAATTCAAAAAGCTAATTACAGCAACCGAGGTGACAGCAGTGGGCTGCTAGACGTTAGATCCCAGGAGTTAACATCTCAAACTACCAGTTAACGGTGGTAGGGCATATAGGAGTTAACGGCTCAAACCGCCAGTTAACGGCGGTAGGGCATATGGGATTCCCAGGAGTTAACGGCTCAAACCGCCAGTTAATGGTGGTACGGCCTAGATGTACAAGGTCCTCAGGGGCGTTATAGCTAACGCCATAGAATTAGCAATGCGTCCCTTAACCAAACATTTAATAATAAAAAAAATAGATAAATAAAAATAAATAAAAGCTAACTGATTAGGGAGGAATTATTTTACAAAGGTGGACCAAAGGACCAGAATTTATATTTTGTTTAATTTTGTTATAGAACATTTTATTTATTTATTTATTTATTTATTTATTTATTTATTTATTGTGTTACAGATATACAAGGTGTCACAATGCTGTATAGAAACACAACTAAATGTATCCTTGTTGTCATGAATGTATTTCTTGTTGAATAGTGTAGAGTAATAGAATCTAACTGAGCCTATTGAGCTGAACAATTGTTGTCATATGTAATTATATTTCCAGAGCTACTGAGAATTATTTTAATAGACAATCAAATTGATGTTATGTTAGTTGAACTGTGAACCCAAACATGATTGGCTATGCCAATAGAGTGAAGCATTTGTTTAAGTCTGTAAGACTTTATGCTGTGATGTGACGAGAAGGGTCGATGCCAACTCGCTAACAGTCCTGTTGTTTACAGGCTGGGTTTTTTTTTTTCCTTGGGTTTGATCCCGACTCCTATGATCACTCACTTGGAACGAGAACTGGATTTCTTCCTGACGAGGGAGATGGCGAGCCTTAACCACTGAACGAACCAGGACATCTCAAGTAACTGAAGAGCAGACTGCTCTCTTCTGTGAACAATCTCAACGGTGCGGTAGGAAAAAATCGCACCACCGGACTCTGACTTTCACCCCAAGCGTGGGGATTTGACTTGACGCCGGCTGACTTGTGACTCATATGATCAAATCTCATACCGACCATTTTACTATTGTCGATTGTTTTCATCTGTTTTTGTGTGCTATCTTTATGTTATATTTCCCATTATTATTAAAATTTAGTATATAAACCGTTTCATGCTATACCCGTGACTCCAGTCATTCTTAAACAACCTCCAATTCTCCCCGAACCTAATTATTGGCCCATTTGTTTATTTTTTCTTTTAATTATCTTATTGTATCCTGTAATCCGGTTACATAAAACTTGGCGAGCCAGCCAGGAGAATTGTAGAGTTGTTACCTTAGCTAACCATTGACTGACATCATAAGAGTGCCTGGAGGTCACAGTGGTTTGCCATTTTGGCATTATTGGTACTTTTGAGTGTTTTAAAATGGAAGTTGTGAAAACAGAAAAGGTCAAAGTTTCAAATGCTGTTTTAATCAGTGGGTTAACTGATACAGACCTTGATAACGAAGTCTTTGGGTTTATGGAAGGATTCGGACCAGTTAACAGGCGCATTAAGTTACCAAACTGTGATCAGATTATTGTGGAGTTTCAACATGAAGCCACTGTTAAGGAATTAAAGAAACAATGTTTACCCTATGACAAACCTTGTACTAGGAACCCAGATGTTTTCTTTCATATTCAAGACCTAGCCAGCGCGTACAGTCTAGAAACTAGCACATCTGCCACTGATGCCTATCTGTCAGAGCTCAGGGACATAGCTGCGCGTAGCAATCAATCATTTAAAGACCTTCTAATGGAGGAACTGGCAAAAATTGGGGAATCTTTAGGAAGGGATACCCATGCATCTGAACCAGTCACTGAACCAGAGCCAATGCTCCATAGTGACCAAGTTACATATTCCCTGCCTTTAACACCAGAAGTTAACTATATGAACAACTCAAAGGACAATTGTCCACCTACAGAGACTGGAAAACAAAACCCTTGCATTCCACCAAATCTTTTAAACACACCTGAGGTTCAGCGAGTTATTGTGGAACACATTGTTAAAAGCAGTGAGGTTATCCCTCCGCCTACTTCACAATACAGACTAAAACCGTTCTCAGGGCGAGTTCCACACCCTTCTTTTGAAACTGACTATGATACTTGGCGTAGTAGTGTAGTGTTATGCATAAATGATCCTTCACTCACCAAGTCCCAAATTGTACGAAGAATCGTGGAGAGTCTGTCAGCCCCAGCAGCGAGCATCGTTAAAGCTCTTAGTCCAAAATCCGACCCGGAAACGTACCTTGAACATCTCGATTCAGCTTACGCAGCTGTCGAAGACGGCGACGAGCTCTTTGCTCGCTTCTTAAACACAAACCAGGACAGTGGTGAAAAACCTTCCGATTACTTTCAGAGGTTATACACCTTGTTAAACCTAGTTATTCAGAGGAATGGAATTTCCTCCAGTGACGCCGACCAGCAGCTGCTCAAGCAGTTTTGCAGAGGCTGTTGGGACAGCTCGCTGATTTCAAACCTGCAACTCGAACAAAAGAAAGACAACCCGCCTCATTTTACAGCACTTCTCCTCAAACTGCGCACTGAAGAAGACAAACAGGCTACTAAAGCAGCACGCATGAAACAACACTTAGGGGCACAACGAACTAGAGTGTATTCAAATGTGCAAACAACATGCTCTCAGAGTAAAAACACTTGTGAACTGGAAATAGATGATAACTGTGATGACTTACGCAAACAAATCGCTGAGCTCAGGAGCCAAATTGCACAGCTTAAGGTTAACAACACAGATAAAAAGGCAAAGAAAACTCAAAAAGAGTCAAAACCCCGTGTGGGGACTAAAATTCCAGATGAGCCCAAACAGATTCAGCAGATAACAGCAGTGGTGCCCAGACCAAAGCCTGGATACTGTTTTAAGTGCGGAGAAGATGGGCACATAGCTTCTAGCTGTAGCAACGAGCCAAATCCAGCACTAGTTGCAACTAAAAGACTTGCTCTTAGACAGAAGCAGCGCGAGTGGGAGATGTCAAAGCCAATTGCTCAGTCTCCTCCTTTAAACCGGTAGAAGCTCCTATCGTGGGACAGATAGGTGCTAAAGTAGAACCAAGTCCCTCTAAGGAAAGGACAGAGAGACTTTTTTGCAAGCCAGTTCATGCTCATTCAGTGCCAAAACTTCCCAAAAGATTAGTGGGTGGGCGATGCACAGCTACAGTCTCAGTTAACAGTGTTGAATGTAATTGTTTACTGGATTCAGGGTCCCAGGTAACCACCATTGCCAATTCTTTTTACCAAGAACACTTACCTGACCTCTCAATTAAACCCATCAGTAATCTGTTAGAAGTCGAGGGCGCAAACGGTCAAGCAGTTCCTTATTTAGGATACATAGAGATAAGTGTCACATTTCCAAAAGAGCTCGATCAGTCTGGACTTGAGTTACCTACCCTTGCGTTAGTGGTTCCGGATATAAGCTCAAACTCTGATACACCACTACTCATTGGCACAAACACACTCGATCCTTTGTATGAGCAATTGTCTGCCAATAACTTACCTGATTCCAAGGCACTCTCTTATGGGTACCAACACGTGCTAAAAGCCTTAGCAGTCAGAAAAAAACAAAGCAAAGATGGACGAGTTGGTGTGGTGAAGCTTCGAGGGAGAACCCAAGAAGTTCTCCCTGCAAATAAAAAACTGTTACTAGAAGGGTTTATGCAACCCAGCCAAAACAAGCATGAGCCTTATGCACTCATTGAACAACCCACCAATGGTTCTCTACCAGGGGGTATAATTGTAGACTGTTGCCTCATTTCCTTACCTTCACATGGTCCATACAAAGTACCTGTTGTACTAAGAAACGAAACTAACCATGACATCACATTACCCACTAACTGTGTGATCGCTGAGTTAGTTAAAGCCGATCGTGTTATGCCATATCCAGAACCTGACAAAAGTGATCAGAAAGTACTTGCGGCGTGTAGTTCGCAGCAACAGACTTCACCTTCAAACCCTCCTCTCAGTTTTGACTTCGGTACTTCGCCCTTGTCCGAAGAATGGAAAGGGAGGATCACCAACAAACTTAACACTTACTCCGATGTGTTTTCGCACCACGATCTTGATTTTGGTCATACACAACAGATAAGACATCACATCAACTTAAAAGACGAGACCCCATTCAAACAGAAATCTCGGCCGATCCATCCACATGATTATGAAGCCGTGAGAAAACATTTGGAAGCCCTCTTGGAAACCGGTATAATAAGAGAGTCGGAGTCTCCATTTGCCTCACCAATAGTGGTAGTTCGGAAAAAGAATGGTGAGGTACGTCTATGTATAGACTATAGAAAGCTTAATCTGCAAACCATTCGCGACGCATATGCCCTGCCTAACTTGGAGGAGTCCTTTTCTGCTCTCGCTGGATCACAGTGGTTTTCTGTGATGGACCTCAAGTCAGGTTACTATCAAATAGAGATGTGTGAAAAGGATAAACCTAAAACTGCTTTTGTTTGCCCGTTTGGGTTTTATGAATTTAACCGTATGCCACAAGGAATAACAAATGCTCCAAGCACTTTCCAACGGGTTATGGAAAAGTGTATGAAGGACATTAATCTGAAGGAAGTGTTAGTTTTCCTAGACGACTTGATCGTCTTTTCCAACTCCTTGGAAGAACACGAAACCAGACTTTCTCACGTTCTTGAACGGCTTAGAGAATACGGACTCAAGCTATCACCAGATAAGTGTCGTTTTTTCCAGACATCTGTGCGTTATCTTGGACATATAGTATCTCGAGATGGCATAAAAACCGATCCAGATAAGGTGGAAGCACTCAAAACATGGCCGAAGCCTCAGACTTTGAAGGAACTCCAATCTTTCTTAGGATTCACCGGTTATTACCGACGCTTCGTTAAAGATTACTCAAATATTGTCAAGCCACTAACATCTCTCACGGCTGGTTATCCACCCAAACGGAAAAACTTTAAAACACCACCATGTAGATCAAAGTACTTGAACCCCAAAGAACCCTTTGGGAATCGTTGGAGCCAAGACTGTGAGAAGTCCTTTCAAACTATTATTGAAAAACTTACCACTTCGCCAGTTCTTGGCTACGCTGACGCAAAACTCCCATATCTAGTACACACAGATGCTAGTACGACCGGACTCGGTGCAGCGCTATACCAAGTGCAAAACGGTGTCACACAGGTAATCGCTTATGCAAGTCGCGGTTTAAGCTCTAGTGAAACTAGGTACCCTGCGCACAAGTTGGAGTTTCTAGCCTTAAAGTGGGCCATAACAGATAAGTTTCATGACTATTTGTATGGGAACACATTCACTGTCATTACTGATAATAATCCGTTAACTTACCTCTTAACAACGGCAAAACTCGATGCAACGAGCTATCGTTGGCTAGCTGCGTTGTCCACCTATAATTTTGACATCAGATACCGTGCAGGTACACAGAACGTTGACGCGGATGGCCTGTCTAGGAGGCTGCATGATAAACCTGAAGACAACTCAAAATTCACTGAGGAATGCCAACGACTAGATGAGTTCCGATCTCATCTTTTATCCTCTGTCAAAGAAGTCGAGCTTCAACTTCAAGCCGAAGCAGTGAAGGCAACATGCCAAAAGCACATGGTCTTGGATGAGACTGATTCTCCTTGTGGTTTAGTTCAGTCACTTGCCATGTCTGCAGCGGCCATTCCAGACCTATTCCAGTTGGAAGACAATAGTGACAGTTTCTTTGCTGTGCCCAAGTATAACCATGCTGACCTTGTCTCCTTGCAGAGGAAAGATCCAACCATTGGCCGAGTCATTCAGCTGCTTATGACTGACAATAAACCGCCAACTGATACTATTGCAGAACCCCCGGTGGTTCTTAACCTTTTGAGAGAGTGGAAACGGTTTGAGTTTCAAAATGATTTACTGTACCGGAGACGCCAATTAGGACCAGAGACATCATTGCAGTTAGTCTTGCCTGATTCATTACGTTCAACAGTCATGCAAAGCCTACATGATGATATGGGGCATCTTGGGGTTGAACGTACGACAGATCTCATTCGGTCCCGTTTTTACTGGCCAAGAATGGCTAGTGATATCGAAATCAAAGTTAAAACTTGCGAAAGATGTATCCGTCGGAAGGCCCTCCCTGACAAAGCTGCTCCAATGGTGAGTATTACCACCACCAGACCTATGGAGTTAGTTTGCATGGATTTTCTCTCCATAGAACCAGACAGTAAGAACACTAAAGATGTCTTAGTGATTACAGACCATTTTACAAAGTATGCAGTGTCCATCCCAACCAAAGATCAGAAAGCCACCACCGTCGCGAAGAACCTGTGGGAACATTTTTTAGTCCACTACGGGTTTCCTGAGCGTCTTCATAGTGATCAGGGACGGGATTTCGAATCACGTACAATCAAGGAACTTTGTTCTTTACTTGGTATCCGTAAAGTCAGAACGAGCCCTTATCACCCTCGTGGCAACCCCGTTGAACGGTACAATCGTACATTACTCAGCATGTTGGGAACTTTACAAGCCACTGAGAAACATCACTGGCGCGATTTTGTAAAACCACTTACTCACTCGTACAATTGTACAAAAAATGACGTGACGGGATACTCTCCCTACGAGCTAATGTTCGGTAGGCAGCCTCGGTTGCCTATAGATATTGCCTTTGGGTTACCGCATTTGAACAAGCCCTCTATAACTCATTCTCAGTATGTTAAAGAACTGAAGAGTCATCTGGAACAGAGTTATGACATTGTCATAAAAAACTCTCAAAAAACAGCGAGGAAGAACAAAGAACGGTTCGACAGAAACATTCGTGAGTCCACACTAGGTGTGGGAGATCGTGTTTTAGTCCGAAATCTTCGCTTAAGAGAAAAGCATAAATTAGCAGACAAATGGGAGCAAACAGTGTATATAGTTCTCAAACAGATGGAAAACTTGCCAGTATACACTGTAAAACCAGAGAACGGAGAAGGACCCAACAGAACACTCCACAGAGATCTTTTACTGCCTTGTGGTTTTCTCTCTTCATTAGAAAATGAAACAGAACGCGTTACGAAACCTAGCAGACCTCATACAAGACAGAGTTCAGCCTTAGAACCTGACCCAGATGAGCCACTTGACGAAGAGGTAGATGAGTTTTATTACTCTGATCTTCCACAAGTGCTAAACCGACCATCCTATCAAATAGCGGTCACCTTGCCAAATAGGGAACTCATAGCAGATTCAGGACCGGTAAATAATATTCAACAACAAAACACACTATCCTTACACACAGGGGATCGCAAGGAACCAACCTTAGCTGGTAATGAAAATGCTGAATTGTCCTTACTTGACAAAGGCATCAACACCGAAACATTCTTACCTGACAGAATGAGTGAAACTGCGACATTCTTACCTGAAAGAGTGAAAGAAGCAGCAACATACTTACCTGAAAAAACGAAAAAAACCGAAGTATACTTACCTGACGTAGAAACGGGGGATGAAACTAACACAAACCTACCTCAATTGGATGGTGTCCTAAAGTCGCAGCAACGTGATGTAAGTTTTGAACCCATCATACACGATCAGACACATACATCTGAAAAGACCAAAGTCTTAGAGAATAGCTCATCAGCTCTGTCGGAAACAGAGAGCTCACTTCGTCCTGTCTCAGTTGAGAATCAAACCGAAACGGATGAGCATGATACTGTGCAACCAGAGATGTATGTCAGGAGATCTGAACGAAGTAGTCAGCCTCCTCAAAGACTAACTTACTCTCAATTGGGCAATCCACTAGTGACCGTAGTTAGGTCCCTTTTCCAAGGACTTAATAAAGCTTTTATTGACTCTCTTACTCAAGAAGTTGTGTACCCCGTAGAAACAATGCACAGGGACGTGCATGATATTTAATGGGGGAGGATGTAACCCAGAAGCTAGAACCTTAATGAGGTATTAACTAACTGGCTTACTAATATGATCCATCCTCAATTTAGATAAAATATAAAATATAAATTAAGGAAATTAACAATACTAATTAATAGATATCTAATTAACTAATAGATAATTTCATAATGAATTATTGGAAGGGTGAATAACTAAAATAACGAGTTTAATATTAAACATCGGTTAAAACAAGAATCTTGAACATCCCTAACAGAAACAGAAGAGGAAAGCTGTATACTATTGGTCCAGGTGGGAATCTGAAATTTCATTGGCTGAGAGAAATAAGTCCCGCCTCCGCGAAATAAAACCGTGCGACGCAGCTGAGCGAGAGGAGAGACAAACGGCTGTGCAGCACGCAGATACAGAAAGCAAAGACTGAGCGGTTAGAGAGAGAGAGAGAGAGAAAAAAAACAACGGTCGAGGCCGTGAAGAACCCTGATTTGGGTGCCGCATAGATAGAGGGAGAGGCGGACTTGACTCCTTCTAATAAGAGCTAGGAACTTGGAACCAACGCGGTGAGTAAAGAAAAAAGAAGAGAAAAAGCTAACGATGCAACTTAAAAAAAAAAGGAAACTTAAATAGCTTATCAAATTAATTCCATTCTTATAGATTTGTGTGGAGACGACAGAGTGAACCAATCCTCTGTAGGAGGGAACCGTTGGAGCGCGTTGGTGAGTGAATGAGATTAAATTCAGTAAATTATTAAATTCAAAAAGCTAATTACAGCAACCGAGGTGACAGCAGTGGGCTGCTAGACGTTAGATCCCAGGAGTTAACATCTCAAACTACCAGTTAACGGTGGTAGGGCATATAGGAGTTAACGGCTCAAACCGCCAGTTAACGGCGGTAGGGCATATGGGATTCCCAGGAGTTAACGGCTCAAACCGCCAGTTAACGGTGGTACGGCCTAGATGTACAAGGTCCTCAGGGGCGTTATAGCTAACGCCATAGAATTAGCAATGCGTCCCTTAACCAAACATTTAATAATAAAAAAAATAGATAAATAAAAATAAATAAAAGCTAACTGATTAGGGAGGAATTATTTTACAAAGGTGGACCAAAGGACCAGAATTTATATTTTGTTTAATTTTGTTATAGAACATTTTATTTATTTATTTATTTATTTATTTATTTATTTATTTATTGTGTTACAGATATACAAGGTGTCACAATGCTGTATAGAAACACAACTAAATGTATCCTTGTTGTCATGAATGTATTTCTTGTTGAATAGTGTAGAGTAATAGAATCTAACTGAGCCTATTGAGCTGAACAATTGTTGTCATATGTAATTATATTTCCAGAGCTACTGAGAATTATTTTAATAGACAATCAAATTGATGTTATGTTAGTTGAACTGTGAACCCAAACATGATTGGCTATGCCAATAGAGTGAAGCATTTGTTTAAGTCTGTAAGACTTTATGCTGTGATGTGACGAGAAGGGTCGATGCCAACTCGCTAACAGTCCTGTTGTTTACAGGCTGGGTTTTTTTTTTTCCTTGGGTTTGATCCCGACTCCTATGATCACTCACTTGGAACGAGAACTGGATTTCTTCCTGACGAGGGAGATGGCGAGCCTTAACCACTGAACGAACCAGGACATCTCAAGTAACTGAAGAGCAGACTGCTCTCTTCTGTGAACAATCTCAACGGTGCGGTAGGAAAAAATCGCACCACCGGACTCTGACTTTCACCCCAAGCGTGGGGATTTGACTTGACGCCGGCTGACTTGTGACTCATATGATCAAATCTCATACCGAGCATTTTACTATTGTCGATTGTTTTCATCTGTTTTTGTGTGCTATCTTTATGTTATATTTCCCATTATTATTAAAATTTAGTATATAAACCGTTTCATGCTATACCCGTGACTCCAGTCATTCTTAAACAACCTCCAATTCTCCCCGAACCTAATTATTGGCCCATTTGTTTATTTTTTCTTTTAATTATCTTATTGTATCCTGTAATCCGGTTACAATACCATATATGGACAGGATTTGTAGGTGGAGCTGAGGTGTTGAGGGGATCAGGTATCTTCTTTATGTAGATGATGTGGTACTTAGAGCTGAAACGATTCCTCGAGTACCTCGAATAATTCGAGTACAAAAAATCCTCGAGTCAAATTCTCTGCCTCGAGGATTCGTTTAATTTATATTTAATTAATTCATGGCTTTGCAATCGCCCGGGATCATGTTTCACCCGGACCGAAATAAGTGACGCACATGCCCACTGGACTGAATGCACACGCGAGTAGCGAATATAACTTAACTTTCTCTTAACAACGTGGGCACCGGTGGAGTGCGAAAAAGACAGAAAATGTCAAAGATGTGGGACCATTTTTCACGTCGTAAGGTGGAAAACGTAGTCCAGTATAAATACAGTAAAATGGATTTAGCCGACCACAACACCACATCCTCCGTGCTGCAGCACCTGTAAATGTCACTTCTGCAAGCGGACTCAGAGCCTCTACAAGATAATGCTTTTTAGCCTGTATCTCTATATATTCTGCAGATGCTGTGTGACTTTTTCGTTTGTAGCGCTCAGTTTCAGCTCACACCTTACATCTGGTAGCAACACGTCAGACTTTTTACTGTGTTATTGATGTCTGTTGTCCCTCGGGGTTTCTGCAGGAGGACACGGGTATTTATGAGTGGCGGAGGAAAACGAAAGAAAGTAAATAAATGTTGTGTGATCAGTATAATTTGACAAAATCACAGCAAACATGCTTTTGGCAATCCTTGTTAGTGTGAGAAAAAAAGTGTAGAAATTAAAACGGACGTGTGTTAATAGGGAAACAGCCGGCGAGCTGTTTGCGCCGTGAGCGGTTCTGGTTCTGTTTGGGCCGCAGCCGCTCGCAGCGTTATCCTCCTAGTTTTTGTCTGGCTTGCAGGCTAGCAGATTCTCACACGAGGGGAAAATCGGCTCAGGTTGTTTACTTATTTTTTGCACAGGCATTTGTTTACTGTGAAGTAAAGTTGAAGTGCTGAAGTTATGCAAACTAATTTTGAATAAAACTTGAAGAATAACTGGCAATTGCTTGCTCATTTTAAGAGGTCTTTCATAATTATAACATGCTATTTGATATCAAATCAAATCACTTTTATTGTCACGTCACATGTGCAGGTACACTGGTACAGTACATGCGAGTGAAATTCTTGTGTGCGAGCTTCACAGCAATAGAGTTGTGCAAAAATACAGTAATGTAAAAACAAGTAAAATATAAAAATGGCTAATCTAAGTATACAAATGAATAAAGTAAACAATAAGTTAAGAGATATAAAATGTACAGAGGTTGGTATGTGCAAAACAGTGGCATTAATGGAGTGTGTAATGTTGGAACTTGGAGGCAGCCATACTCGGCGCCATCTTGGCTCATCAATATATGATATAATGGTTTACAAACACAAAAGGGTAATTTATTAGAGTACTCGATTAATCGAAAAAAAGATTCGATAGAGTACTCGATTACAAAAATATTCGATAGCTGCAGCCCTAGTGGTACTGTTAGTATCGGGTTACCATGTAGCTAATGTTCTGCAGATCACCAACTGTGGAGTAGTGTCAGCCCAAGCTGGGCAAGCAGCCCACTTGGCTAAGTGGCCCATCAGGACAGTGGCAGAATGCCAGATAGGCCAGTCCACCCCTGTGTGGTACTGTTGGCTTCATCAGACCATGATCTACAACTTTTGCTGGAGTGGTTCATAGCCTAGTTTGTAGCAGCCTGAATGAGATTTAGCTCCTCCAAATCAGATATGGTAGTCTTGAGTTGCAAAAGGGTACAATGCCTTTTCCAGGCCAGGGACAATGTCCGGCCTCAAGCTGAGGACTTTAGGTATCTCATGGTCTTGTTCACAAATGAAGGAAAGATCGAGTGGAAGATCTATAAGCTAACTGGTGCTCCGTCTATAGTGCTACAGGCATTGTAGGGGTCTGTTGTGGTGCAGAGAGAGCGGAGACAAAAGGTAAAGCTCTGGATTCACTGGTTGATCGACATTCCAACCCTCATCTATGGTCATGAGCTTTGGATGGTAACCAATAGAAGAATACATTAATGAGACATTAGACGACAGAAGTGACAGCTAGGACAGCCTAGCTGCAAGCAGAAGGCTGGCAGAATGCATTATGAGATTACGACAATTACCTCCTGATATACAGACATGGACTAAGTTGTTGTTACCCTTCGGTCAATAAAAGAAAAACCCACAATGGTCACAGAAATACCTGGAATCAGACAAAAGTAGAAATAAATAAAATTCTATAATATTTAACCAGTGAAAGTCAGACATGGCTTTGCAACTTCAACAGAATTATTTAGATAAATAAACTCGTGGAACAGGTCTTGACAAAAATGATGGTACCTCTAGAAAAGACAAGCACCGGTGATCTTCTTAGTCCCTACACCCCCAGCAGGTCCCTGAGGTCCAGTGACCAAAGCCTACTGGTTGTGCAGCACCAGGCTAAAGGTCAAAGGTGACAGATCATCTGCTGCTGTGGCCCCAGACTCTGGACCTTCCTCCCCCTGAGCCTGAGATTGGTGGACTCAGTGGACTCCTTTAACCCTCCCACTGTCTTTATCGGTGACCCCGGGAGGAAAGTTGACCACTGAGCAGGATTGATGGTTTATCCCTTGAGGTCCATGTGGCAGGGGTGAGGTGGTGCTCACTCCTCACCCCTGCCACATGGACCTCAAGGGATAAACCATCAACCCTGCTCAGTGGTCAACTTTCCTCGCGGGGTCACCGATAAAGACAGTGGGAGGGTTAAACCTAACCCTAACCCTGTTCAGGTTTTGGTGGGACCTCCATCACCTCCCTCTCCTTGTTCTGCTCTTATTCCGTCTTTCCCAAGATCCGCTGATCTCCCTATTTCCTGTTCATTTCCTCTTCCCCTTTCCTTACATTTTTAATCACAATTTTAATTTGTTTTCCTTTTAAACATATATTTTATCTTTTTAAAAAAATATTTGTTATATTTTAATTTATTCGTTTTGTGAAGTGCCTTGTGGTTTTTATGTTGAGAGGCGCTATCTTTATACTGGGAAGAAACTGCCTCTTACCGTGGCTGCACACTGAAAGCATCAGCGGCGTGGAACCGCAGCGGAATGGTTTACTCGTGACAATCACAGCATTCGAGTGCACACTGGGAAAGTCTCAGCAGCGAAGCGGCTTCTCTGCCATGCTCCTCGCTCGACTCGCAAGATCACCAATTCCCTCGAGACTTCTGCCAACCTCCTCGGGAGATTAAATGAACCCTCCAGACTTCAAAGTTTATGGTTTGCTTATGCAATCCGTCATGAAACTGTAAGAGTCCCCCCCCCCCCAGGAAAAAACCCATGAAAACACACCGCTGCACTTCTAGAACGATGCTGTGTGTTAATAAGCTGTTAGATCACACGTAAGCTTCATATATATATATATATATATATATATATATATATATATATATATATATATATTGCATCGCTGCAGTACCTTTATTTTGAAAATTACTGTGTGATTTCCTGTCTAGCCCTATGTTAAGTAAGTAAATGTTATTTCTACAGCACTTATCACAGGCATAGAATCACAAAGTGCTTCACATAAATCAAAACAAGTCATAAAATCACAAATAGATTAACATCAGAAAATAATAAAGTCACAAAATTATAAAATTTCCTAAACAGATGAAAGATAAAAATAAAAGGTTTAGGTAAAAGCAGCTTTAAATAAAAAGGTCTTCAGCTGTTTTTTAAGTGTCCAGACCGTCAACGCTGCGTAAGGATAAAGGAAGATCATTCCAGAGTCGGGGTGCAGCAGTCTGGAAGGATCGATCACCTCGACTTTTGTATCTGGTCTTTGGAACTTCTAGAAGGTTCTGGTGGGTGGACCTGAGGGCTCGGGTTGGAGCATAAGGCTTTAACAGGTCAGTAATATAGGGAGGAGCTTGATCATGTAGAGCCCTGAAAGTTCTAGTCAGGACTCTAAAGTTAACGGGTAACCAGTGCAGAGACACCAGAATAGGAGTGATGTGTGCTCTTCTGTTTGCTCCAGTTAGGAGCCTCGCTGCAGAGTTCTGGACCAACTGAAGGAGGTCAAGGGCTTTTTGTTAGAACATGTGAAGAGTGTGTTACAGTCATCTAGACGGGAGGAGATAAAGGCATGGAGAACCATTTCAGGTTCATGTTTTGACACCAACCTTCGCAGTTTGGAGATAGTTTTTCAGACCGTTTTTGAGTGACCTTCAAGAGACATGGATTGGTCAAAAATAACACCCAAATTCCTTAAGTTCATCTTGACGGCAGAGGATAAATGACCAAGTTTTAGACTAATCAGGGGAACCATGCTCTCAGGGGCAATGATCACACATCGTCTTTTCAGAGTTTAACTGAAGGAAGTTATCTTCTAGCCAGCTGGTGAAAGCTGATAGACACTCTAGTAATTCAGACAGTTTGTAGGATCCTTAAAGGAGCAGTACAGCTGAATATCAACTGCATATAGGTGATAAGAGACATTATGAAAAGAATCAAGTATCTGTCCAAGAGGGTGTATGTACAGCAGAAACAACAGTGGACCCAAAACAGAGCCTTGGGGTACCCCACAGAACAGATCAGTAGAATCTGACATGATGTGGTTTCTACAGATACTGTAACTTCCGTTAGAAAGGTACGATCTAAACCAGTCTAGAACAGTTCCAGAGATCCCCACCGAGTCACCAAGTCTGTTAAGGTGCTGTGAGATCTGTAGGTGCTGTGAGGCTCTGTGTGATCTGTAGAGAGTTCTTGATGGTAACAGCTAAAACAGGTGGTTTTCGAAATGAGAGGGATCTACTGTGATGTGTTTTTGGCTCTGCTGAGGTAGCGATAGTCCAAGATATCTCCTAAACTCGGCAGAGGGCAGCCTAAAATCTGCCTTTGGGGGGGGGGGGGGGGAGATTGTGGACATAATAGGTGCCCCCTCCCACCTGTAGCATTAAGGAGTGGCTTCATATTTAACAAAATGATCAACAAGCTGTGATATTCCATATAAATATGAAATATCGACCTGATAGATCTTTGAAGGTTTAATCAGAAGATTCTAGTTGCTTTTACTCATTCAGGGACCATAAACACACTTCGTATTAATTCAGAAAGAGTCAGTATACAGTTTATAAAATGAATGTATTTATTTATTTAGTTTCACTAAACTAATAATTATACAAGACAAGGTATGACTGGAATGATAGAATGATATGTGATGTAATGCAGATGAGGTGATTTAATGTGAATGTTGCAATGGAAGCTAGATGTTTCTCAAGTGTCTGAGAGAGTTAGTGGAGTCTGGGTTGTAAAAGAACTCAGCTGTTTGTTTGGTAAACCACAGATTTGTTTATAAAACCATCCAACGCAATCTGTTGAGTCTACGATTCTCTTGTGCGATCCAGGGGGTCAAGAGGTCGTGATGGACACTGCGGGTGGAGTGGACATCTCAGTATCAGGCACCTGTGGACTAGCTCCGACAGGATCCGTCTAGACTGAGATCTCTCCAGGTAATGACAGGAAGCTGGAATGCTTGTTTGCGTCTAAAGGTGTGGAGTGGCTCTTAAGAGCCGTTGTGTCTGATCACTCACAGCGTTGCAGAGACACCAACTAGGAAGCAGATGAGACCCGGTGGAGGCTCCTAACAGCAGTTCTAGAAGGACATGAGCTTCACCAGTTTGATCCATCAGCAGCAGATTTCAGAATATTCATCAGCAGATGTTTATTCTCATTATTAATAGTGTTTCCTGGACAAAACCTAACACCGAACATGGATCAGATGTAATAAAGGACATCACCTCACCAACCTAATCCCATCCCCTCGCTCACTCTGGCCTGCTTTCTGTGGTATGTGTTCTCACATTAAGGCCCCGCCTCCTAGTTCGACAGACAGCAACAACTGAAAAGACCCGTAGTTACAACCCACAACCCACTGGTGAACAGTCCTACAAGAGAAACTATTCAACAGCTGAGTACAGATGCCATGCTAAAAGATCTGCTGCAGCACTCTACAAGTGGGCCCTAAGGACAGCAGCTCAGGCTGAAGCCCATCGTTGTGGTACGGCTCCGCCTCTACATGGAAACATTTACGACATGTGGCTCACAGGCCAGGAAGAAGTTGCTCGTGGGCCGAATGCAGATCTGACCCAGGGTAACGGGCAGCTGCTAGGGTACAAGACTGATCCAGAAGCCAGGGTTGAGCCGTAAAAGCTTGCTTTCCTAAATCTAGCTATGGAGAAGCCGAGCCCGAGACTCTTCTGCCTGTACACTCCACAGGAACACTGCTGCTGACATAATATGGTAGCAACAAGGTCACAGGATACCTCTAACAATGCCGATATTCAAACTCAATGCAGTGCAGAGCTTTAACCTGAAGAGGGCGCTACACTGGCAGTTTAAGGCTGAATATTTAACATTTAGGATGAACTAAAAGGCCAAAATAACTATCTCACTCGTCCACGGCATTGTGAGATATTTGTTTATACAGTTTAGCACTTGTCAGTGACTTACTCTTTAAGCTCTGTCTCCTGAGTGGACTCTCATGTGAGTGTTTAAGTTTGACCTTTGAATAAAGCGTTTTCCACAGAGCTCACAGACAAAAGGCTTCTCTCCTGTGTGGACTCTCATGTGGACGCTTACGTCTTTCCTTTGACTGAAGCTCTTCCCACAGAGCTCACAGACAAATGGCTTTTCTCCGGTGTGGGTTCTGGTGTGATTGATTAAGGTTTCCTTTTGAGTAAATCTTTGTCCACAGAGCTCACAAGCAAAAGGCTTCTGTCCTGTGTGGACTCTCATGTGTCTGTTAAAACTTGTCCTATGGCTAAATCTCTGTTCACAGAGCTCACAAGCAAAAGGTTTCTGTCCAGTGTGGATTCTCATGTGCGTGTTTAAACTTGCCTTATGACTAAATGTTTGTCCACAGACTTCACAGGTAAAAGGCTTCTGTCCTGTGTGGACTCTAATGTGAGTGTTTAAAGTGGTCCTATGACTAAAACTTTGTCCACAAAACTCACAGGAAAAAGGCTTCTGCCTCGTGTGGACGATCATGTGACTGTCTAAACTGGTCTTATAGGTAAATCTTTGTTCACAGTGTTCACAGGCATAAGGCTTCTGTCCTGTGTGGACTCTCACATGTCTGTTTAAATTTGCCTTTTGACAAAAGCTTTTTCCACAGGTTTCACAGGCAAAAGGCTTCTGTCCTGTGTGGACTCTCTTATGTCTGTTTAAACTTTTCCTATTACTAAATATTTTTCCACAGTCGTCACAACTAAAGGATTTTGGGTCTTTCTGCACTTTCCTGCCCGAGTCTACATGTTGTGAAACTCCAACACACTTCTTATCAACCACGCAGCCTGAAGACCTTGTTGCCGAATGACCCAACACTCGCTGGTGTTTCTGGAGAGTCCCCTTGTGGAGAAACTGTTCACCACACTCAGAGCAGCTAAAGGACTTGTTAACAGTCTTAACATCCGACTCAGAAGACCTGCTCTCACTCCCATCTTTGTCTCCGTCTCCAGAGTCTGACAGCTCAGAGTCTAGATTAAGATCATCATCCTCTTCATCACCCACACTAACTTCAGTCTCTGAAAAATGTACTGCATGTTCATGAGGGTTCATATCAGGGTTCCTGCTAGTTCCTGCTCCTCCACCAGCTGAGCTGCAGGCTGGAACATCTCTGTCTTCTATCTGCTGCTGATGAAGCTGTGAGATCAGAGGTTTCTCTTCATCATCCTCACTCTTGATAGTAACTACAGTGAATGGAAACCTGGCAGCATCCGTCTCCTCCTTCAGATGGAGCTGCTCTCCCTCCAGACTGCTCCAGAGCTCATCCTTTATGTGGAGGTGTTGTGGGTCCTGCTGGTCCTCATCAGAAGCTTCTTCTTTAACCAGCACCACCCGGTAAACATCTGTGGGAAACACAGACACACAACCGCTGTAAAGTTATGTTCCCCACATAATAAATATGTAGTTGGAGAGATCAGAACCGACTCAGAACACGTGAAGTAACTTTTTCATGCGAGGTGGATACGTAAAGTTTCCAACACCATGACAACCTCAAACGTGTGTGGCTGTGCTCTTACTCTGTCGTTACAACCCGTCAACTTGTGATGTCGTCTTTCTCCGTTTGGCAGTGGTCACCTGATGTTGTCTGGTTCTGTTCATACGGACCTGTTGCATGTGATGGCACGCCATTTGCGGGACCGCCCCCTTAACCATGACGGTTGGTAAATGCACGTTACACACGTTAAAACTGCAGCGAAGCTAGTCATAACAAGCTAGCTTAATCGCTTTTATTTAGTTGATTTCACCGAATTAGTTTTCTCCGCGGGGTGGCCGGGCTCAGCCTTAGGGAGACGGTGAGGAGCTCGGACACTCGGGAGAGACTCGGAGTAGAGCCGCTGCTCCTTCATATCGAGAGGAGTCAGTTGAGGTGGTTTGGGCATCCTGTTAGGGTGCCTCCTGGACGCCTCCCCAGGACACGTTGGAGAAAGTACATCTCTGAACTGGCCCAGGAACGCCCGAGGGTCCTGCCGGAGGAGCAGGTGGAGGTGGCTGGGGAGAGGACGGTCTGGAGCTCCCTGGTTAGGATGCTGCCTCCGCGACCCGGACAGGTGGAAGAAGATGAGACGAGACGTGTCGTTACCGGACACGATTATAGTTTATACTTCACGAGGAAGTCCGAAACAGACGTGATGCGTTTCTACTGCTGTTGCTGATGGATGGATGTTTGACCATGGAGGACGTGCGGTACCGTCCACAGTAGTGAAACGCAACGTTATTATTTACAATGTTCTAATGTCAGATTACACGTGTTTGACTTACGTTACTTAGTATGCTGCCGGTATGAGATACCTCTTCTCATCCCAGTGTGTGAGTAGCATCTGAACCTGGTGACCCCACAAACAACAACAATCAGTACGGCTCCAGATGTTTTTTAATCAACGCCAGTGTTATAAATGCAGCGGGGTGGATTCTGGCCATGCCAGCACCTTGTTCACATCTGTGAACAGCAGCAGGGACAACATAAGCTAGTTAACACATGACCTTTGTAAGTACCCCCTAGGTGAGCCCCGCCTCGGCGCGCCACTTCTGAGAACTGAACTGGGCCTAAACTAACAACAAACTGTCTCGCCGTTGTCACCGTTAACTTTTGACTTCTGGTTAACAGGACTGGTTACTGGTACTCTCTCCAAACCTCAAACCAAAAACTCTTCAGAGCTACACGATTCACGTAAATGCAATATGTGCTTCCAAAATGGCCACTTGTGCCGAAAGCGATAAGACTGCAGGTACGTCTAATATTATTTCAGCTGTTGAAATAATTATTGATTCACTTAAAGAAAATAAAAGATATACTAGACAGTTTTGACTTGCTTTTAGCACCCCCTAGTGTCTGTTTGCACTCATCACATCGCTGTGCGTTTGTCCTTTAACACCTTAATCCAACAGCTGAAACTCTGGGCTGCATGGTGGCGCAGTGGTTAGCACTGTTGCCTCGCAGCACGAAGGTCGCAGGTTCAAAACTCGGCTGTGGCCTTTCTGCGTGGAGTTGCGTGTTCTCCCCATGCATGTGTGGGTTTCCTCCGGTTTCCCCCACAGATCACAACATGCCCTATAGGTTATAAACTGTAAGTCGCTCTGGATAAAAGCGTCTGCTAAATAGACCCTTTTACTGTTTGTAAACAATATGACGTCAGCGAGAATGCGCGCGCAGCTTGGCAGCAGAGAACAGCGTTGTGTCAGGCTTTATCAAGCTACGCTGCGGGGTTATCACCGGCAAATCTTGAATGTTATATTATTAAACTCACTTTAACGAATGGCAACAGACTCCCGGATCCCTGTGGCATTACGGAACGGGTGGAAGATGTAGGTGCGTGGCCAGATATCCAGTGGCCCGATATATATACGTTTTTAGTGGAGAGGCCCAGTAAGTACACACGTGAGAAGCTACGGGCATACAAATGGTTAGATGCATACAACTATGTTGTCTGTGGCCACGTACAGAAAGTAAAATATCACCACATAGACTCTGAGTTTTGCGTCTTGAAGGCAGAAGTCCTTCCTAGCCAAAGACAAGGACACAAGACTGCTACGTACGAGGCTTGGGTCGTAGTAAACAAACCAGAGAACTACGTACCTGCATGGCAGGGTGAGTATAGTATAGGTTTCTTTTTTTAGCGTGCTCAGAGTACAACCGTGTTAATTTTAGAGAAATACAGTTTATACTAATATGCAGTGGGAAAATACAGATGAATTAGAATGAAATGTTAATTTGAAGCATGAAATAAAGCGTATAAATTTATATGTAATCTTAGTACATCATTACCTTACCTGATATAAGATGGGCGCTACAAACTCGAGCATTTCGGATCGTGTTTTCAGTCCAGTTTTCATCAACCCTTCTGATGGCCTGCAGCCACAGACGCCTGCGATTGTGTTGAAATGGATGTGCTCCCTTCTGAATTCTGTAAGGTTTCAGTCCACTGCTTGAAGAGAAGCGATTCTGGCATCTGTACACGCAACAACCCGACATTTTTATGTGCTCAGAACTTCAAAACAAAGGGATTAAAACGCTGTTTTAGTATCGAGTGTGAATGAGGAAGCCTTCACTCTCGTTGCCAGGCTGCGCGCGCAACTTTTGATGACGTAGGTAGTAAAAGGGTCTATAAATAAACAAACTCTCCCAGTGTTCCCGAGTGTCTAGAGGAGTGATTCATCACTACATTAAACAACTCAGCTGTGTTCATGATCAACGTGCTGGAGCCAGATAGCAGCACCCGGCAGGTCAGCTCAATTAGGGTTGCAGCCATTAAAAATGTTCGTGGTATGATTAAAGTCCGAGAAATAATCACACACATTATATATATATATAATAGACACATAAATCACACACAAGCTAGGGCTGGGCGAAAAATTGATCAAATTAATTAATTTGAATTTTTTGTTGAGGGCGATTCATAACATAGGTAAATAGAGTTTTTCGTAATGGCGCCTTTTTGGCCCTCCGGAGGTTCCATAGCATCAGGTTCCCCACCCACGAGCGAGAGATAACACACAAACCAACAGACAGCAAGCGACCACATGGCGACCAGTGACGGCGGTGAGAGTGGGAAGTTTGTTCTGAAGAAAAGGATAAAATCATCTGTTGTTTGGAACTGGTATGGGTTTGCTGCAACAGACATAAAACAAAGAGACCCCACGCTGCAACCTTTGTCTAAAACCAGTCGCAATCAAAGGCAACAGCACCACAAACTTGTTTCAACACCTAAACCAGAGGCATCAAGCCGAACACGAAAAATAGCAGTCTCTCCAACACGAACAAAGCCGCAGTGACCAAGAACCGGTGGCTAAAAAACAGCCAACTGTAGCCGAATCGTTTGCACGGGGGACCGCATATGACAAGGAAGGGGCCCGGTGGACTACAATCACCGACGCGGTCGCTTTGTATATAGCAGGGGTGCCCAATCCTGGTCCTCGAGGGCCGGTATCCAGCACATTTTCGTTTTAACCTGCTTCAACACACCTGATTTCAATCAGCAGGTGATTAACAGGCGTCTGCAGAGACTGATGAGCTGCTGCACAGGTGATTCACCCAGCTAATCAAGCGTGTTGAAGCAGAAATACCACAAAACCTGCTGGTTACCGGCCCTCCAGGACCAGGATTGGGCACCCCTGGTATATAGCAAAAGACATGGTACCCATATATACCGTGGAGAAGACGGGGTTCATAAATTTGATGAAAACATTGGATCCCAGGTATGAGCTACCCAGCCGAAGGTCTTTCGGTGAAGTAGTCTTGCTGCAGCTGTACAGAAACACACGCAAAAAGGTTGGCAGAGAACTGGAGGAGCTGTCCTTTTTTCGGCAACAACCGACATGTGGAGCAGTCGAACTATACAGCCGTATACGAGTTTAACGGTGCATTTCATTAACGCGTGGGATTTACGTAGTATTTCCCTCCAAACGTCATACTTTCCCGAGGACCACACCGGTGAACTCATCGCCAAAGGACTGAGAGACGCCCTTGACTGCTGGAACCTGTCTGAGAATCGTCTATCCTGCATGACGACTGACAGCGGGACCAACATGATTAAAGCCCTGAAAGTGAACGGAAGGCCAAACCTCCAGTGCTTTGGACACAAACTGCACAACGCTATTGGTAAGTCTGACAATAAGTAAAATAAAATATTACATTTCGACAGAGCACATCAGCCCACAGCCAAGCTGGACGACGCTCGTCTTTCACTACTGTAGCAATGGAACTTGCATTGGTATGGTTTGTGTTCCACCCGGAGGTTAGGGTTAGGGATGAAAATCGGAAATCGAATTAAAGCAAATAAAATCTGAGATTAAATTTTTCGGCCATGTCGCCCAGCGCTAGCACTCGCTATAAATTATCGATTAAAAGCATGATTACATTCTATAAAGGGTCTGAACTCCTGAAATATCTGTTGTTCCTGTTCAGAGAATTAGCTTAGAGAAATTCACTCTACTACTGAACTGCAACGTTGATGTTAGCTCCACTAATAACGCAAGCCTGGAGGAGTTCTGCTGTGTGGTGGAGTTGCTAATGCTAACGGTTAGCTTCTACTAGCAGAGACGTTCTAATTCAGTTGTAACGATCAGATCACGTGTATTTGCAGCAGGTACTTCTTCTCATCATTTTCAGACTAAAATGAGGAAAATAAGCACTGATAACCAAACCCAGGTTCATGCATTTATTACATCAAGACTGGATTACTGTAAGCCATTACTAGCAGGAAGTCCACAGAATGTAGTTAAAAGTCTTCAGCTGTTAACTTTATTTTCTCTCTAAGTGTTTTTCTCCCCAGAAGAAGCTACAACGATGTTCTACTGAGCTGTGGTGGCCTCATGGAGGGGGCCATCGTCTAGCACACTGCTGCCAACCACTTAAACATTCTCCCTCTGCTGATAATAACTTTTTACTTTCCTGGACGTTGAATGTGCTACTACTAGTTTACCCGTTTAATTATAGATCCACTAGGATAAATACAATAAAGTTTATCTCTCACCAAATAGAATATTTACTAATACATCACAATATAAGAGGGCTGGGTAATATGGCCGAAAATCAATATCACGACATATTGAGGATTTCACCTCGATGACGGTAAATGAACGATAACTACAGATCTGCACAGAAACAAAGGTTGTCCACTAGATGGGGCTGTCACGTGTGTTACATTGAGTCACATTGAGGTGGTGCAGCTTCTTAAAGGGACATGAATGTTGCCAACCCAGACACACCTCTTCATTACTTCATTATCAGACTTTCTGACACGACTAAAATTATCTCGATCAAAGTCAGACACTTCTATAACGATAAATTTACTATATACTTGGTGTGTGTGTGTGTGTGTGTGTGTGTGTGTGTGTGTGTGTGTGTGTGTGTATGACACTGCTCCGTCTTCTTGATACTTAGCCTTTATTGTGAGAGTTGTGTTGATTAGATGCATTCGGGTGTGACTGAAACTGCTCGGGGGTTACATTCAGAGCTGCTCTATAGGTGAAACTGGAGACCTCCTCCTCTAATGGAGGCCTCAGGAGTAGAGCTCTGTAACATTGTACAAACGGAAGGACCAGACCCAGACCCAGACCGACCCCCCCCCCCCACACACACACACACACACACACACCAGTACCTGTGTCCATGCTGATGAAGCAGTCCCAGCTGATGGATGATCCTGAAGTGGTAGCAGGTTTTCTTTAGCCGTGTTTAGCTAACAGCTGCAATAGAAACAAAGCAGGAGAGCTGATTAAGATGCTGCTTCAGAACAACGCAGGAGATTAAAGATCCAACGCTTTGGTTCTGATCAGCTGAGGACACATCCAGTCTGGAAAAGAGGACCTTTGCTCACCAGAGTTCACGGAGTAGAGCTAACCGCTTTTTCCTCCAGAGTCACATTCAGATTCGGGCCTTTTCCGTCGGAGAGTGTGAGCAGGATGGATGAGAGAGCGAGCAGCGATCCTGCATCATGACCAACTCAGATGAGCGAGTCTGATAGAGGGAACCTCTTCAATCTGATGAAAGCAGCAAAACGAGCGCGTTTCTCAGAGAGGCCAAAGGAACAGCAGCAGATCCAGAGGGCAGGAAGTCTAGAGAAAAGCTTTTCAAACCTGGTCTGGAAAACAACCACTTCCCTCCCAGTGCACCCCCTAGTCCCCATTCTGCCCACCGTCCTCTGGATATTATAATCCCACCAGCCAGTCCTTCCCTCGTCCCAGTTCCTGCCATCCCTCAGTGACTCTGCCTAATCCCAGACCTCACCTCTCCTTTCCCAGAGGGCATCTACCCATGACCCCTACATGTAGGCGTCATCTACTCATGACCCCTACATGTAGGCGTCATCCACCCACGACCCCTACATGTAGGCGTCATCTACCCACGACCCCTACATGTAGGCGTCATCTACCCACGACCCCTACATGTAGGCGTCATCTACCCACGACCCCTACATGTAGGCGTCATCTACCCACGACCCCTACATGTAGGCGTCATCTACCCACGACCCCTACATGTAGGCGTCATCAACCCACGACCCCTACATGTAGGCGTCATCTACCCACGACCCCTACATGTAGGCGTCATCTACCCACGACCCCTACATGTAGGCGTCATCAACCCACGACCCCTACATGTAGGCGTCATCTACCCACGACCCCTACATGTAGGCGTCATCTACCCACGACCCCTACATGTAGGCGTCATCTACCCACGACCCCTACATGTAGGCGTCATCTACCCACGACCCCTACATGTAGGCGTCATCTACCCACGACCCCTACATGTAGGCGTCATCTACCCACGACCCCTACATGTAGGCGTCATCAACCCACGACCCCTACATGTAGGCGTCATCAACCCACGACCCCTACATGTAGGCGTCATCTACCCACGACCCCTACATGTAGGCGTCATCTACCCACGACCTCTACATGTAGGCGTCATCTACCCACGACCTCTACATGTAGGCGTCATCTACCCACGACCCCTACATGTAGGCGTCATCTACCCACGACCCCTACATGTAGGCGTCATCTACCCACGACCCCTACATGTAGGCGTCATCTACCCACGACCCCTACATGTAGGCGGCATCTACCCACGACCCCTACATGTAGGCGGCATCTACCCACGACCCCTACATGTAGGCGGCATCTACCCACGACCCCTACATGTAGGCGGCATCTACCCACGACCCCTACATGTAGGCGGCATCTACCCACGACCCCTACATGTAGGCGGCATCTACCCACGACCCCTACATGTAGGCGGCATCTACCCACGACCCCTACATGTAGGCGTCATCTACCCACGAACCCTACATGTAGGCGGCATCTACCCACGACCCCTACATGTAGGCGGCATCTACCCACGAACCCTACATGTAGGCGGCATCTACCCACGACCCCTACATGTAGGCGGCATCTACCCACGACCCCTACATGTAGGCGTCATCTACCCACGAACCCTACAGGTAGGCGTCATCTACCCATGACCCCTACATGTAGGCGGCATCTACCCATGACCTCTACATGTAGGTGTCATCTACCCATGAACCCTACATGTAGGCGTCATCAACCCACGACCCCTACATGTAGGCGTCATCTACCCACGACCCCTACATGTAGGCGTCATCTACCCACGACCCCTACATGTAGGCGTCATCTACCCACGACCCCTACATGTAGGTGTCATCTACCCACGATCCCTACATGTAGGCGTCATCTACCCACGACCCCTACATGTAGGCGTCATCTACCCACGACCCCTACATATAGGCGTCATCTACCCACGACCCCTACATGTAGGCGTCATCTACCCACGACCCCTACATGTAGGCGTCATCTACCCACGACCCCTACATGTAGGAGTCATCTACCCACGACCCCTACATGTAGGCGTCATCTACCCACGACCCCTACATGTAGGCGTCATCTACCCACGACCCCTACATGTAGGCGTCATCTACCCACGACCCCTACATGTAGGCGTCATCAACCCACGACCCCTACATGTAGGCGTCATCAACCCACGACCCCTACATGTAGGCGTCATCTACCCATGACCCCTACATGTAGGCGTCATCTACCCACGACCCCTACATGTAGGAGTCATCTACCCACGACCCCTACATGTAGGCGTCATCTACCCACGACCCCTACATGTAGGCGTCATCTACCCATGACCCCTACATGTAGGCGTCATCTACCCATGACCCCTACATGTAGGCGTCATCTACCCACGACCCCTACATGTAGGCGTCATCTACCCATCATGATAAATGACCCGCACTTGTATAGCGCCTCTCAGAGTAAGGACTCCAAAGCGCTTTACACTACAGTGTATCATTCATCCATTCACACACATTCACACACTGGTGGTGATGAGCTACGATGTAGCCACAGCTGCCCTGGGGCGCGCTGACCGAGGCGAGGCACCTCATGAACGTCACAATGACCTGGATTCAGTAAAGGGACAGGAGACTCTGTAGCCAAAGGTCCGGTCTGAAAGACCACGCTTAAGGACCAGGGGTCTCATTTACCAAACATGGCGTAGAATCCTTACTAAAACCGTACTTAAGCTCAGCAAATAAAATGTTCTTACGCCAAGCAGGTGTGTGATCTATCAAACATGGAGGACACACAGCTGCACGCATTCTTCGCTTCACAAATCAGAGACTAACCAGAATGTTTCTCAGCTGCTTTTTAGTCACATCCCGCCCTCACCACGCCCACTTATTGCCTTAAATGGTCAATGCAAAGTGTCTTGTGGACCTCATGCATATACATAAGCCGGCTGTTGCAGCACTCCACCAATGACATGGTGACCGTAGATCAAGGCAGATCAAGGAAGCGCTATTTCACACAAGCACAAGTTGAGGTACTTGTGGGTGAGGTGGAGAAATGAAAGGAAGTGCTTTTGCTAAACAAATAAGAGAAAATCCACAGAGAGGCACAGCGTTGCTGAAGCCGTCAATGCTGACTTCTTCAGAGATCTGTGGCGGGTATAAAAAAAATGATCCAATCAGGATTTGAACCCCAGACTCCCGGGTGAAACCAGTCACCCAAACAGAGATCTCCCCTGTACAAGTAGCCAGGTCACATGATCAATCGGGTCACAGTGACAGGACACACACTGTCACACACGCATGATGTTCTGTCTCAATCTGTCCCCCTGCTGATATTCTGCACTTCAGGCTGTGTGTGAGTGCGTGTGTGTGTGTGTGTGTGTGTGTGCACGTGCATGTGTGTGTGTGTGTGGGGGGGGGGGGGTCTTGTTCTGTGTGAAAAGTCAGCGGTACAAGTGATAATGCTGCAGGATTTCATAATTGTATCTTCTCAGCAGCAGCACTGCAGGTGCTCTCCATGTCCAGCATGTGTGTAAGCCAGGTCCTTAGTCAACTTTAAGTTATGCACAGTTTTCCACTAAGTTTTCTTTCATAAATCCCAAAGTTTGCGTGGAACGTTGTTTGCGCAGTTTTCCGACCCCTTTTTGTGCGCAAGCAAGCTTGATGAATGAGACCCCAGAACTGCCCAGGTTCCTGGAAGGCCGTACAGAGCCAGAACAATCCCCAACGCACCCCCGACTACACGGACGGACTCTTACCCACTGCGTGACGGAGCTCCAGGACAACGAAAGAAGAGCAACAAGCTAGCTCTGCTAGCAGCTTCCGCCTTTTATCTTCTTCCGCTCCCTTTCTGGTCGGCTCATGGGTCGTCAGAAGCATAGACAAGAAAACGTAGACGCTGAAAACGCTGACTGTCGCCGCCATATTGAATGGGTCGGTTCTAACAACCGGCGTACAATTGCTATATTATTTATGTTGTTTAATGATAATTATATTTTAATTATCGTGCCGTACCACGTGTCTGATTGTGTGAAAACGCTTGATAAAGTGTGTTTTTAGTTAGCTACGCTCCTTCCTCAGTGCAGGTGAAGGCACGGGGGCGAATGGACACCCATCTAAAATGGCGTCTATGTACATATGTCTGTGAAGAAACCCACCGGAGAATCGTTCGTGGAGTCGGCGACACCGGGAGGAGAGGAGAGCGGGTTGTCAAGCAGGTATTTCTCAGGAGATCCCGGTGTTCTAGTTTCTGGTCATAGAGGTCTAACTCCACCTGTTACCACCTCTTTCTGATCAGTGGCTCGCCGCTAGGTGGCAGTAACGCACCTAGAGCTACATGGAGAGCACACCACTGCGCATGCGTTGCTTTCATTCTTCATGGCGCTGTCGGAGGAAAGGCCTGGTAGGTCTCTGGGTGGATTTAAGTGTATTTTAGTGTTTCTACAGGCGGCGTGAGAGAACCAACAGCAGCTTTAAGTGTTGGTCTGAGGCTGGGACTCAGGTAGGACTCCTCTAGACTCTGTTTACCGGTCTCAGTCTCGCTCAGTAGGGATGTTGGACGCCAGAGAGACTTCCAGTCCGCGGTGGGTTCGGGTCAGGGTCATCCATGGTCTGTTGCAGGGACGGATCCGGGGACTAGTCCTCGGAAGCGCTGGTTCACTAGCCTCGGATCCGCTTCAGGGTTCGCGACGGGGCGCATCACTTGGAATCGTAGGATGTCCAAGGAAGGTCCCGCCTCTCTCGCCTCTGATTGGCTAGAAGGGCTCTGCTATGATTGGCTGTTTCATTAAGCAGCAACAGTACTGTCCTGTCACCAGCAGAACAGCTGTTTTGTACAGAAAATGAGAACCAGGGCCTATAACAACCATTCTGTTCTGTTTTACTGAAATAGATTTATTAAAAACCTGAGAAAGTTCAAAAAGGGAACTTATGATGAATCTTGTTGCATGAACCACTATTGGACTTACTTTATATGTGTAATATGTGTGTTATTACTGCAGAACACCGGATAAATGTGTGTGTGCCGTCTTGCTCACGCTCACTATGTAACGCTCCTGTAGAGAATCCTTACATGTACAAGCGCGTGTACACAGACAGGTGCTCACATGGTATGGACTCGGCCCTTTTGACACACCACCTAAGGCTGTGGTTGGCACTAAATGCACTATGAATTATTAATGTGTGCTTTTCAGCAAAAAATGTAACTTTTATATCCCCGTGTTGTTGGCGCAGTGGTATTTTGGTCTTGTTGTATTTTTGTGTCCACTTTTTTCTCTATCTGCAGGTCTAAAAAAAAGCAGGGGTGCTTGGTCGCACGGAGAAGGAAGTGGCGCCACCATCAGCGTCAGCTCTGAGGAAGTTTACAGCCGGTAAACGAAACTGTCAGCAAGGTAAAAAAGAAACCTTTTCTGCGTTTTAAAAAAGAACCAAAAATGCAGTTTGAAACTAAACACAACAATAACATAACAAAGATGCTCTTTACCTTGTTTTGCTAACGTCTGGGCTAATTACTACAGGTGCTGGCCAGTAAATTAGAATATCATCAAAAGGTTGAAAATATTTCAGTAATTCCATTCAAAACGTGAAACTTGTACATTATATTCATGCAATGCACACAGACCAATGTATTTCCGATGTTTATTACGTTTAATTTTGATATTTATAGGTGACAACCAATGAAAACATCAAATCTGGTATCTCAGAAAATTAGAATATTCTAAAGGCCAATGAAAAAATGTTTGTTTCTCTAATGTTGGCCAACTGAAAAGAATGAACATGAAAAGAATGTGCATGTATAGCACTCAATACTTAGTCGGGGCTCCTTTTGCCTCAATAACTGCAGTAATGCGGCGTGGCATGGACTCGATCAGTCTGTGGCACTGCTCAGGTGTTATGAGAGCCCAGGTTGCTCTGATAGTCGTCTTCAGCTCCTCTGCATTGTTGGGTCTAGCGTATTGCATCCTCCGCTTCACAATACCCCATAGATTTTCTATGGGGTTAAGGTCAGGCGAGTTTGCTGGCCAATCAAGGACAGGGATACCATGGTCCTTGAACCAGGTGCTGGTGGTTTTGGCACTGTGTGCAGGTGCCAAGTCCTGTTGAAAGGTGAAGTCTGCATCCCCATAAAGTTGGTCAGCAGCAGGAAGCATGAAGTGCTCTAAAACTTCCTGGTAGACGGCTGCATTGACCCTGGACCTCAGGAAACAGAGTGGGCCAACACCGGCAGATGACATGGCACCCCACACCATCACTGACGGTGGAAACTTTACACTGGACCTCATGCAACGTGGATTCTGTGCTTCTCCGCTCTTCCTCCAGACTCTGGGTCCTTGATTTCCAAAGGAAATGCAGAACTTGCTTTCATCAGAAAACATAACTTTGGACCACTCAGCATCAGTCCAGTCCTTTTTGTCCTTGGCCCAGGCGAGACGCTTCTTGCGCTGTTTCTTGTTCAAGAGTGGCTTGACACACGGAATGCGACACCTGAATCCCATGTCTTTCATGAGTCTCCTCGTGGTGGTTCTTGAAGCGCTGACTCCAGCTGCAGTCCACTCTTTGTGGATCTCCCCCACATTTTTGAATGGGTTTGTCGTCACAATTCTCTGCAGGGTGCGGTTATCCCTAGAGCTTGTACACTTTTTTCTACCACATTTTTTCCGTCCCTTCGCCTGTCTGTTAATGTGCTTGGACACAGAGCTCTGCGAACAGCCAGCTTCTTTAGCAATCACCTTTTGTGTCTTGCCCTCCTTGTGCAAGGTGTCAATGATTGTCTTTTGGACAGCTGTTAAGTTAGAAGTCTTCCCCATGATTGTGGTGCCTTCAAAACAAGACTGAGGACCTTTTAAAGGCCTTTGCAGGTGTTTTGAGTAAATCAGCTGATTAGAGTGGCAGCAGGTGTCTTCTATATTCAGCCTTTTCAGAATATTCTAATTTTTTGAGATACCAAATTTGGAGTTTTCATTAGTTGTCACTTATGAATATCAAATTTAAATGTAATGAACATTGGAAATACATTGGTCTGTGTGCATTGCATGAATATAATGTACAAGTTTCACGTTTTGAATGGAATTACTGAAATATTTTCAACCTTTTGATGATATTCTAATTTACTGTCCAGCACCTGTATAGCCATCCGCAGAGCTGGGCCAATGTTGGTGGCATCGTCCTCTGCTGCCCGTAGATGAACGGAGAAGGAAGGGATGGCACCAACATCATGGTGCCTTGGCAGGCAAGGCGAGGTCTCAATGCTTTCCCCACCCGTCTCTTTACGCTGCAGAACTCTGTATCTCCTGGACAGTTCTGCTTTCATGTATTCTGGTCTGGGGGAAATGACTCCTAGTCCAGTAACATCTCACATATTATCTGTAGCACTTTTCAAACAAGTCTAATGTTAAAACAGCAGCGGATTCTTGTTTCCTCCATGGACTGGATGTGTCCTCAGCTGATCAGAACCAAAGCGTTGGATCTTTAATCTCCTGCGTTGTTCTGAAGCAGCATCTTAATCAGCTCTCCTGCATTGTTTCTATTGCAGCTGTTAGCTAAACACGGCTAAAGAAAACCTGCTACCACTTCAGGATCATCCATCAGCTGGGACTGCTTCATCAGCATGGACACAGGTACTGGGGTGTGTGTGTGTGTGTGTGTGTGTGTGTGTGTGTGTGTGTGTGTGTGTGTGTGTGTGTGTGTGTGTGTGTGTGTTTAAGAGTTACTTTAATTAAAAAGTCATGCCAGACACTTCCAAGACTCGTCCATTGTTATAGTGAGAGCTCATTGTTCGCCAGGATGAAGGGGAAAACCTGCTGCCACCTAGCAGTCGGAGCTTGAGTCGCACCGCACAAGAAAATATAGTACGTGTTTGTAGAGCTTGGTTTGTGCTTCTCCGTTAGCTCCACCAGGGAGAGACACACATGGAGACAACTTGTCCTCATACATCACCTGGGGAGTGCTGCAAAGCAATTCCCCTCCAGGACACCAGAGGGTGTAGTGCCGTTGTAGGGTATCCTGTCATGTATCCGGTCCGTGTTTTTGTATTTCAGAGGCTTTTTAACACTGATGCATTTGTCCCTCGTCCTCCTTCACCTCTTAATGTGCTCGCCACATCTAAACCCACTTTTGCCGTCATTTCTGTCCACGAATAAAACGCTCGCTGCATATCTTTTCAGTCCTCCAATCACGGGGGAATAATACGTTCATATTTGTAAGAGTGCTCCGTGTCTGCCGCTAGATATCTTTGTTATTGAGGCCGCAATGGTGGTGCTGTTAACGAAAGCAGCGTTCCGCCACAACTCACTGGGGATCCAGAAGACAGAGCAGTAGACCCCCCCCCACCCCTCCACACACACACATACGCGCGCACACACACGCACACACACACACCAAGTAGTGTTTCTACAGTTATATTGTGATTTCTTAGTAAATATTGTATTTGGTGAGAGATAAACTTTATTGTATTTATCCTAGTGGATCTATAATTAAACGGGTAAACTAGTAGTAGCACATCCAACGTCAAGGAAACCAAAATGTTATTATCAGGAGAGAGAGAATGTATTAGTGGTTAGCAGCAGTGTGCTAGTCGATGGCCCCCTCCATGAGGCCACCACAGATCAGCAGAACATCATTGTAGCTTCTTCTGGGGAGAAAAACACTTAGAGAGAAAATAAAGTTAACAGCTGAAATAGCAGGAAATAATACAGTTAAAGAGCAGACTGTAGAAGAAAGCAGTAGAGTGTGAAAAGTGGTCAGTGTATCCTCCAGCAGTCTAAGCCTATAGCAGCATAACTACAGAGATAACTCTGGATAATCTATCCTATTTAGATGGAGGCATGTTGGAGGCAGGGCAAGGGAGAGCCGTCTTTACCGACTGTACACTCCACCTCCCTCTACTCCCCCACTTGTCCAGATTTAGGCTAACATCAGATTTTAACCATAGACCCTATCAAATAAAAATGTTTTAAGCCTATTCTTAAAAGTAGACAAGGTGTCTGCCTCACGGACTAAGGCTGGGAGCTGGTTCCACAGGAGAGGAGCCTGATAACTAAAAGATCTGCCTCCCATCCTAATTTTAGATATTCTGGGAACCACCAGTAGACCTGCAGTCTGAGAGCAAAGTGCTCGGTTAGGAACATATGGAACGATCAGATCACTGATGTATGATGGACCTTGATTATTTAAGCCTGGTTTATGCTTCTCCGTCAGCTCCGTAAGGGACAGACACGCACGGATTGACGGAAGCGTTTTGCTCTCATACTTCTCCGTCTCCTGGAGAGTGTTGCAAAGCAATTCCCCGCCAGGACAACAGAGGGCGTAGCGCTGTTCTGTGGTATCCTGTCATGTATCGGTCCAAGATAGTGTGTTTATATTGTGTTTTTTGTATATATAAGAGACTTTTAATACGGACATATTTGTCTTTCATTCTCCCACCGCTTCATGCGCTCCCCACCTCTAAACCCACGTTTCCTGTCATTTCCGTCCACAAATAAAACGCTTGCTGCGCATCTTTTCACTCCTCCAGTCACAGGAGAATTAAACGTTCATATTTTTAGAATTTTTTCGCGAGGTATTCTTCAAGCTTCTCCGTGTCTGCCGCTAGTTATCCTCGGCTCTCTTTGCAATGGCGGCGCTGTAAACAACAGCGGCGTCCTGACCAATCACAAGCTTGCGTCATCCGTCTCGTTCGACGGATGTTTAAAAAAGTGAGCTCGACTCCGTACGTACTTGCGTGCCAGCCGGAGCCCTACGCAAGGACGGATAATGGCGTTGCGTGTCTCCGCACTGACGCAGACGGAGAAGCATAAACCAGGCTTAAGAGCTTTATATGTGAGAAGAAGGATCTTAAAATCTATTCTGAATTTAACAGGTTGCCAATGTAGGGAAGCTAAGACAGGAGAGATATGATCTCTCTTTTTAATTCTTAATTCTGAGATCTAACAAGACTAGAACAGACACAAGATTCTTATCTGAGGCCATAAGAATATCATTTGTAACTCTCACTAATGCAGTTTCAGTGCTGTGATACTCTCTAAAACCAGACTGAAATTCCTCAAACAGAGCATTAGTGTTTAAATGCTCACATACTTGGATGGCCACTACTTTCTCCAGGACTTTGGATAAAAATGGAAGGTTAGATATTGGTCTATAATTCTTTGGGTCATCTGGATCCAGAGAAGGCTTCTTAAGTGAAGGTTTGATTACAGCAACCTTAAAATCTTGTGGTACATACCCATTTACTAAGGATAGATTGATTATATCTAGAATGGGGGCAGTAACCAAAGGAAATGCATCTTTAAATAATTTGGTTGGGATTGGATCCAAAATGCAAGTTGAAGGTTTAGATGAAGCTAATATTTTTGATAACTCTGAAAGCTCAACTGGATCAAAACGGTTCAAGCACAGATGAGGTTCTACAGTTACCTCTGAAGCTGCCTCACTTACTGAGGAAGAAGAAATCACATTAGGGAGGATGCTAAAGATTTTGTTTCTAATAGAATTAATTTTACTTGTAAAAAATCCCATGAAGTCATTGCTGCTGAGGGCTAAGGGAATAGATGGCTCTATGCTGGGTTCCTTATATAGGAAACTTGTTACTGATTGGCTTAATGGCTGCGCAGTGGTGCAGTGGTTAGAGCTGTTGCCTTGCAGCGAGACGGTCCTGGGTTCTCTTCCCGGCCTGGGATCTTTCTGCATGGAGTTAGCATGTTCTCCCTGTGCATGCGTGGGTTCTCTCCGGGTTCTCCGGCTTCCTCCCACAGTCCAAAACCATGACTGTTAGGTTGATTGGTCTGTCTTAATTGTCCTTAGGTGTGTGTGTGTGTGCATGGTTGTTTGTCCTGTGTGATTCTGTGTTGCCCTGCGATGGACTGGCTCTCTGTCCAGGGTGTACCCCGCCTGATTGCCCGTTGACCGCTGGAGATAGCCCCCCCCCCCCCCCCCCCCCCCACGTCCCTACGTGGACAAGCGGGTTCAGACGATGGATGGATGGGTGATTGGTGTAATGACCTGACCTGTATTGGTATGTTTACTGTGTGAGGGTCCTTGAGACGACTCTTGTCGTGATTTGGCGTTTTATAAATAAACTTGAATTGAATTGAAAGTGGCGTCCTGACCAATCACAAGCTAGCGTTCTCCGTCTTGTTTGACGGATGTTTAGAAAACAGAGCACGACTCGTCCGTCCTTACGAGGCTGCCGGCGAGCCTTTGCAAGGACAGATAAAGTGGGTACGCGTCTCCGCACCGACGCAGAAACATAAAGTGAGCTTAAGTCCTCGATAAGACTAGTACGCTGCTTTAAAGACCCGTCTCACGCTGTTTTACACTTTCCAGAGTAACTTTAGTGTTTGATCAAACAGGGTTTCTCCAGCGCTTAACCCTAACCCTAAGCCACCAGGCCTTGCTTGGCTCCCCGCCACGCCAAGCGTCCACCCCCACCCCCATTTCGCCCCGTAGCTAAACGAACGTCGTCATGGATGGCAGACAGTAGCAAACGATCTGCGTGGGGATCAGATGCATCTAGTTGACACAACTCGCTCACAATAGAGGCTGACTCTCAGGGGTAGGGAGGAGGGGTCTTATTTTGCCAGCTCCTTATTGTGGTGAGCTGCTATCATGAGGATTATGTTACAACCCCGACACGAGATGTTGGAGGGGGTAACGTAAGAACTTGGAACAGTGGAAGTAAAATGTGTTCATTCGTCTAAAAAGGTTTTAAAATGAGCCGGCAAGCAGATGGAAGGCATCATAAAAATAATGTCAAACATAACAGAAAGGTTAACATTAAAACACCAGGTTCAAAGTGTTACTGAATCAGAAGGTGCTTAATCAATAACATCAAACCGAGCCAGGATCCCTGGGGATCGTCTCACTAACATCAAAAACAGAAGGGCTTTGAACCAAAACGAGGCCTGGAGGACAGCAGAACCCCTGCACCGCTGCCTCCAGACTGCTGAACCAACCAGCTCAGTGGC